>NW_007579295.1:46661-205584 GCF_000690725.1 Stegastes partitus
ACACCTACACACGTATCTTTTGATTCCTCAACGGGGTCATGGTCGACCCTGATGACAGCTTTCCAAGCTCTCAGTAAAATCATGACCACATTCATCAGGTAGTGACCTGGAATGATATTACGGTAAGAGAGTATTTGCTGTTTTTGTGCCAAGGTAGTGTTGGTGTACAGCAAATATCCCTGTGCAACTACAATCCGTATTTTGTTGGTTTAGTGGGAACATTTGTGTTCAGGAAAATTGAGTATTTCCTAATTGCTGTTGAACACATCACTGGAAAATTAGGGCGACTCCTCCCACGGCCCCGCCCCTGATTCAGGGTAAGTAAAACACCTGTAGCATCATGGTTGTGTCTAGTGTCTGCTGGATGGACTCCACTGTGACTCTGAGGTAGGTGATGTAGTCAGGATCATTTAAAGGGTTTATTCATTCGTATGCACATGATGATGAAGTTGCATTTGTTTGTTTCCTGTTTGCCTCATACTGGTGTCTGGAGGTTTGATGCCAAGTTTGTTTACCTTCTGTATTGTGGATGCTGTCGATGTCGGCCAGCAGTTAACAAGAGTGATGGTTAAATGTAATCTGTTATCACGTGTAATGTTTTTGTTGTTATCAGCTGCTGTTTTGCCTTTGTGTCTCCGAGCTTTGTCTTAGCTTTGCCGTGTTAGTCTTCATGCTGTCTTATAGATTGAGCCAACTGGTTCAGTTGAGCTGGCTGCCATCTGGTGGTGGAGGTTTAAGCATTCTGGTGTTTATCCTGTCACTGGTTATAGTGGTAGGAGCACTGGAGTACCTAATCTTACACCAGTGTGGTAGTGGTTGCAAATTGCTGTGAGCGTTGGTTGGTGGTTTGTGGCTCTTGTGGAACACTTAAGTGATTGGCCACCTTTCCCCTGCTGGCCTCCGTCCACTTTCCTCTTCCTGGGGTAATTTTGTTATTCTGGAAGGGCTTCATCTAAAAATAATTTTACTTTTTTAATACAATTCAATTAATTTTGTGCAGTTTCATTGGTTTGATTTATTCTGTATTTGTTTTAGACTACTCTCTCTGCAGGCACTCCAGAAATTAATGAATCCATAAATTATTCAGTAAATGTAATTTCTTATTTGAACCACATCTGTCTTCTCTCAGCTATCAAACTTGTGTGACCTTTGTATGACTAAGGTGGCAGTTCACATTTAATATATTTAAGGGTTGAGAGTCTCCAGGTGGTCAAGCAATGATGATCGTCAGGTTTACTAGATACTGGTACATCTCCACCCGGCTCCCTCATTCTTCCCTCCTCCACCCCTTCATAACCCTGCTACACTAGGATGCACAATATTGGATATTTGCAGATATATTTTGGCCAGTTGCGACTCTTATCTATGTACATTTTCCCATCCAATTGCAGAGAATCTCGAGCCTCTATAACATGTCTCAGTGACATGCCGTGATGGTTCACTTCCAAGTGCAAGATAAAATACAATGCTTTTCAAATGTACACATCTACTGGATCAAATAAGAAAACCACTTAAACTTACATGTAGAACATGGCGCATTTATTTTTATGTACCGTTTTGAAAAAAACGCAAACAAGAACTGCTCAACTTCGGAAACTTGCTCTTAAGCAACTTTCTGAAGTTGAAGGACAGTCAGTTTGAGGTATTTCAGTGTTCAGTGTGTCAGTGTTTGAATGTTAAAAATATCTTTAGGTGCAGTTGAAAACATGCAGTCAACACTCAAATCACGAATTACGAACAACATCTCAGAATTGAGGCCACATGATTTTTTTTTTTTTGCAGAGTTTAAGTAGCAGACACATCTCAACATCAGCCATTGGGAGGAAACTGTGAATCAGGCCTTCATATCTGACCAACAATAGTAACTGCTTGGACCAAGAAATACATGGAATGGATATCCAAATGTGATTTTTTTTTTTTTTTTTTTTTTTATTCTAGCGGCTGTGTCTTTGTGAGACGCAGAGAAGATGAACAGCTGACATCTGTATGTGCACTGAAGCATAGAGGAGGAGCTGTAATGGTGTTTTTTTTATTATTCACAATTCAACGCAAGACTTGTTCAGCACAGTTACCACAACATTCTGCAGTGACACATCATCCCATCTGGTATACATTTAGTGGGACCATCATTATATACACTTTACTCACTTGTGCATTTTTTCAAATGTGCAATTTAACAAGTTGGTGTCCTTTTTTTTCTATGGGAAAAAGCTTTCTATGTGTCTGTAGCTCTTTTTTTTTTTTTGTCTTGATCTAAGGCCAATTTACCAAATAACACATTTCCTGAGGCTCATAAATTCAATGACTGATTCAAGTAACCACAAAAGCAAATGGTTCTTTTTCACCGTGGATTACCGAAACCCTGTGCTCTCCTGCTGTGCTACCAGGTATTGTTGCTGTTAATTTATGGGGATGTCATTCATGTTCTGTAGCAGAAGATAAAACATTGACCATATCACGATTTTTAAACAAGTGTCTACCGAATACTGCAGACTAGCAATGCACAGCCAAAGTATTTCAACACTTATCTCTGTATTATCAACAACTATATGTCCAGGAAAAAGATGTGAAGTATTTTTGCTTCCAGTGTGTATTTCTTCTATTTTGCCCATTGCCCAGTGAGTTATGAAGCTCCTGCAGCTCCGTGAGTGAGAAGTCACAACACTGGTGTGCAACTAGTTTTGTCTTTCGTAAAGGAATTATAACATGAATACAAGAACCAGCTGGAGTTGTTTTCTTCCAGTGAGACTTTGAGAATTGGTGGCCCTCAAGGTTTACATACCGTCACTTGTGCTTGAACTTGAGCTTGACAATGGAACATAACAAAGGAGTATGAGCTACTGATGAATTTGAACTGTTACGTTAGACCCCGACTTCCGAAAATAACATTAAATATTGACATGATGCTCTAATGAAGACCCGCTGTTTCAGCATTTCATTAACATATTGTGCTTGTGTGGAGCGTAGCCTTTCCCCTGCTGCGTTTAAAGATCCTTCCTGCTCCTCTGATTCACGGCGGTTCCCAGACTAAGACGCTCTACTGAAACTTGGCCCGGTTCCATTGTGTCTACAAAGCGTTCTGTCTGTCTGTCTCTCCGCATCAGGTCACAGCTCAGACAATAAAGGCTTTATACACATTATGGCTTTTGACCAATCATTGCAACAGTTTGACTGCCATAGAAGTGACTTGCATCTTGGTTGCTCCTCAGGTTTAATCTGCATCAGCCTTCATCGTTGGCCTCAGCACTACACTATCCCTTCACTATCACCTCCATACTGTGTTACTTTGGGAGTAAACAGCTTTCAGCATGTAGTTATTATATCACTACTATACTTCTTGACATATGTTTGGGTTAACACTTGACATGATTGTCATTTTTAGTACAACACTGTGAAGAGGAAGCGCTGTTGGCTATAAATGAACAAGAATCCTGACATACAGATGGCATTTACCATCCTCTCTGGTTAAAAGCTTCAAATCTGTTTAGAAGTGTTCTCTGCTGCATCTTCAATGACTTTCAACTGTGTACTAACCTAAAGTATACTTCTATGTAACTGCAGCAAGACAAATTATTGGCCAACTGGAAAAGGCTAAAAAAAAAACAAAAAAAAAAACAACAAGTCAACCAACAACTAAGCTCCAATCTCTGGTGCTTAATGAGTGCTAAAAGCTGCAGTTCCTCAAACGACCACTTGAGGCTGACTTCAGGAGCAAATCAGTTCTCACAGACCCTCATGTTAAAATGCCCAACTTCACAGCAGAAATATACATGTTTGCAGTCTGGTACATACATGCTCTTGGCTTCTATAGTCAACATCTATGTTAATGACAACTGTATATATTCTATAGTTCAACTGTTTAAATTGCATTAAGGCCAAAAAAGATGTATAATTCAGGATGGCCCACAGATGTTTGTACAGCATGCATCAACTATGTCCCTGCTCCATCTCCTTACTCATTCTTGGATTAGCTAGTTTAACTAATTTTATGATTTAGATAAACTTTTTAAGTTGCAAACAATATTTTAATGGGTTGGGTTGACATGATAATGTAGGTAATTGTATTAAGTTAACATTGGGTGTAATCTAAACTGAAATTTCTGCATTACTTGATTTCAAACTATATTTAACTCAGGGCAACCTAATGAAATGGTCTTGGTAATGTCCATTTTTTTCTCACCTTGTGGTCAGAATTTTGAGTTGCCTTTCCTCCATACTCATCATCAGAGCATTTTTCGTTGCTGTTGTTGAGCTTCAACCATCTTTATGCATCGTTTGTGGAAAAAATACTTTGTGATATTAAAACCACTTTGGAAGCCAATGACAACTTATACAAGTGTGACGTGAAAACTTCCAGGTCGCACATAGAAAGAGGGCAGTATGTGTCCAGAAGTTGAACCTTTCTATCAAACAGCTCTTTCATAACCATAAATGGATTCTCGATGTTTCTAGAATGCAAGCACTGTCGCTTTAATTTTACAAATATCTGTGAAGGTAATTGTTGAAAACCCATATTGGACATAAAATATTACAGAACACTTTTAGAACATGTGTTGGTGAGAATATTGTTCTTATGGTATGATTCCACTTTTCCTTCTTGGTGTCATTAATGTTGCATGCATCACGCAGAATACACTCCTCTTGATGAGGCCCTGACTTTGGGTGCAGGGTTACACACTGCTAGAGTTTCATGAAAGTGGAAACCGTGTCCGTTAGCTAGTATTGATGCAAAGCCAACCACAGCGGGAGGTCCTCTAAACACATGCAGCTGATAAACAGAATCAGCAAGACGATTGAAGCAGGTGTCATGCAGGTACAGTGTTAATTTGTTGCAGCTTATACATTTTCGTATAACTTATGTTGATTACCTTTATAATTCATAGTCTTTTGTTTTTCTGATACTCCAGTGCTCTTTGTGCAAACTGCGTACCCACCAGTGGTGCTTCCTCCTCTTCAACGTGCTGCTCTTCCATGCCTTGCTGTTTGGGGCAGACTTTGTCGAGGAATACCTCCTGCAGCCCACTCCTGGGGTTTACACAGACGCTGTGGTTGTTAGTGTAAGAGAGAAAGCGAGGAAACTAGACCTGAGCAACGCCAGGGACAATGTGTCCCAGGCTTACCTTATCACTAACCCTGATGCCTGCAGAAACGCTGACATCTTCCTCCTCACTCTGATCTTCAGCTCACCAGCTAATGTCACCCAAAGAGATGCAGTGAGGAGGACGTGGGCCAACCAAACACTCATCCAAGGCTTTCCAGTGCGGATTCTGTTCTTCTTAGGCTCAACACAGACTTCTGCTGCACAAGAGGCCATCGTTAGAGAGTCTGAACGCTATAAGGATGTAGTGCAGGGTCATGCTGCAGCTGACTCATCCCTCCACGGCCCCACAGAGAGGACACTTCTGGCTTACCTCTGGGTGATCGGCTTCTGTCCTCTAGCACGCTTTGTTCTGCTGACCAAGGACTCTGTGTTTGTCAACCTCCCTGCCATCGGAGGCTACCTGCTCGGGCTGCACAGACACCCTGAGGACCTCTATCTGGGTAGAGTCATCCAGAGAGAGTCCCCTGACAGGGACCCCAACAGTCCTGGTTACCTGCCTCCAGCCCTCTACCCTGACAAGTACCTGCCTGAATACTGTGACGGGACTGCTTATGTTATATCCCAGGATGTGGTCCGGAAAGTGTACGTAGCATCTGCGGCAGTCCGTGCACCTGTTCCAGCTGATGTTTATGTGGGCCTTTGTGCTCAGAAAGCTGGTGTTGCACCAACCCACAGTGCCAGGTTCTCGGGAGAAAAACACATCCGCTACAACGCCTGCTGCTACCACTACATGTTCAGCTCAGCAAGAATGGGAAGCTACAAACTGGAGAGTGTGTGGGCAGACCTGGAACAGAATGGTGGAAGATGTTCACTGTTCCAGACCTACTATGGCCTCGTGATCTGCAAGGCTCTTACATACGTGGACAAACTTTCCTTCATGAACGCCCCGGAACAAAAGGAACCTTACGGTTAGCTGATCGGGTGTGGGGTTGAGGAAAAAAGTGTGTAATACATTTTTGTTGTTCTTGTGCCCATGTTGTTGAAAGTGAAGCACTGTAATATCTATCGATAGTCAAATATGTGTAAATGAAACTGCAGTGGAAATGAAATAAAATGTAGCTGTTATGTAATTTTTAAGTTGTTAAGCCTCAATCTAAAATGTCTAAATCACTCAATTCCACATTTGGGGGTGAAAATGCACAAAACAAAGGGAACTATAGAGCTTTTACAAATAGTTTTACTAATCAAACAAAGGCTTAACTTATACTATTATTAAATGCTGCATTGCTTTGTGATAATTGTTAGAATAGAGACATTATTAGACGATCAGTAATGTCCTCAGTTCTACCTGTGCCTTCTCATTTATGAGTCACAATGGCATTTTTCAGCTTCCAGAAAAATGCACACATAACAGTAAAAGGAGTCATTTATAATAATCAACTTCTATTTGCTTGGCAGCGTTTAATTTTTTCGGATCTTGTTGTCCTTGCTTTGAAAAGCCCTGCACGCCCACGTAGGTGTTTTGACTTATTCTGGCTCGTTAATGCTCAGACAAGTTCGATGGGGACCGGCATTTTGACATCTCTCAGTTAGAAAAGCATGGATGCAAATTATAAAACTGCTGAATTCCATTTGGCTGCCTGAGAGGTTCAGTTCTGGGTCCTGGTGTTGTGCATGCTGGTTAGCTGGCATTGTCACGACTTACTGGGACAGCTGAATATAATGAAGCCGTGTTATTAGTAATGCTGTTGCTTCTCCTGCATTGACAATTCAAAATGTGTGGGCAAGGTAGGCCTAAGGATGTTGTCTTGCCCTTGGCACACATGCAAAATAACAAGTAGGTGAGTCAGGGAGCTGTAAATGAAGCACAGTCTGTACGAGCCCACACAGTCCTAACAGGAGGTCCAATCAGGACAAAATCATTGAGAAGACCTGCGTGGGTGGACGTTTGGTACGGTGAAAGGCAGACAAAAAATGTAGTACAATATGAATCCTGACACTGAGGTCTTTTTTTGGTTTAAAGTTACCCTTGATGAATTAATAACAATTGAGAAAATTCTATTGAAGAAGTAGTAGAAGGTATCACAGGCACCTGACCTGGGTCTAACATATACACATCTGGAGATGTGGTTTAATTCATAAACTTGGTAAGTTGTAATACCTGATTTTTAGGGAAATTTTCATTTTGTTTAGGAGCAGTCTGGTAGACTGTGGCCTACATGATGGTTTGGCTCAAACCAAACTGATGAAATGTTCATATTATTCACATCTCTTCAAGGAAAATATACAGTTTACTGGGTACACCAAGGAGGACATCTAGTGCCCAGTATGAGGGACAGCAGCCCACCAACACTGCTACTGAGTCAAGTATGATCTGCTGTCACTTTTGACATTGTATTGGTTCTTTATTTTAAGCCCTCTATATAAAATCTGCTTATTCCCCTTCATGTAATGCCTCCACCCCAGCAGGATTATTAATGGCTTTTAGAGGAAGCAGTCAATATATTTTTAAAAGGATCAGTCAGAACCATCATAAGTGTTGTCAGCAATTTAAGCGTTATGATAAAAAGTGTATGTTTTTTTTGTTTGTTTTTTGTTTTTCATTTCCACTATCAGCTGGTTCAGTGAAACTGAAAGTTGTGAGCACATAGCAGTTAGTTCACCAGGAAACAACAATGTCCAACTTCCATTTTAGGATTCCCAGCAATTTTATGTTCCTTAAATCTTGCTCAAACCACTGCTTCTCTCTAAATTCCACAAAAAGGAAAGCTTGGCCTCTGTCCCAGCACCACGAGTTGACCAAACAAAATGTTTGGGTGTTCTACAACCTTCTCCTCTTCTGTTTTCCTGCCAGTGGTTCACACTGCAACACTCGAATCCACGTTGGCCACGTTCCATTGTGTCTGCAAAGCTTTCCCCGGCTGTCTGTCCGCCTGCATCAAGACGAGGTATTCAAAGAATAACATCTCAGCATGTCTATAATCATTCTGGCCGATAACCAGTCATAGCAACAATTTGACTGGCATACCATCATTGTGAACCCAGATCGCTCTCCAGGATTAATCAGGATTAATCAGCATCAACACGCTCCGTCCACGGCCCGAGCACCACATGATCCCTGGCTTTTCTCTGGGTCTGCTCCTTCACAACTGGTGCTTCAGTTTCAGGCTGTTGTCGTATTATGGAAACTGTTAAGGAAACACCTGAGCACTTAAGGGAACAGTTACACAATCATTCACTTTCTTGTTGAGAGATAGATGAGAAGATTGACACCACTGAGACCAGGAAAGAAACAGTCGAGCACATGATCGATGACTCTCATACCAAGCTGAAACTTGAACACAGTAACCAAAGAGGGCTTCCAGTAAGTTACATTACCTGTTGAGTAAAGCAGGTGCGTCCAAGTGTATATGCAAAAACCCAGCTGTTACTTTGCTTCTTTCCATTGTGTTATTGTTGGACCAAACCCGTCATTTGTCACTTTATCATACATCTGTGATCATACTCTTTTCAGTGCCCCAGTCCACTGTGGCGTCTCCATTTCCCCTTGATGTGTTTTGTTGTAGTTACCTTCCGTACCTTAAACTCACTGCTGCCTCCTACAAAAGTAACGGTAATACATTAGTTTTATTTCCTGGTAAACATGTACTTTTTGTACATTTAAAACTCATGAGTGTACTTCATAAAGCCGTCTGCCCAAGGAGAAAACATCACAGGGGAATGATTTTTCTTTCATTATTCTTCTCCTGTTTCAAATTCAGATTTAATGCACTTGGGCCACTGAAGTTCAAACTTTGCTGTCCCCTCCAGAAGGTGGTCACATCTTGAGCCTCCGGATTCTCCTCAGCAGCACGGATCACTTCATCATCACTCTGAAAATGGTGACCGAGCTAAGTGAGGATTTAGTTTGGAAAACAGAAGTCAGACGGTGCAGGTCGGGTGAGTGAGGTTCAGGGGGGAAACAGTTCAAAGCCACATTTGGCTGCTTCCACCACCTGTGTTGTCCATTGGTTTGGAGCAACAGCACTCCTGCTCAAAACTTTGCTCCTCTTTGTTCTTTCATTGCTTCAAACATTTGAGTTTTTGTGGATGGTGATATTAGGCTTTATAGTAAATGGGAGTTGCATCTCTTGTTTCCAGGTGAGACTGAGAACCTTTAATATACACTAAACAAACATTTACAGGTGGTATGTAGTATTTCAATAAATTCTATCCATTCTTTGTAACAAAAGGTAGCAAGCATTGGTTGTTCCACCACATCTCTACAACAGAATGGATGTAATGAAACAACCAAGTGCAACTAAATGGAAATGAATATGTGCAGATGGATAGTGGGGTCATAGACCAGAAATCATAGGTCAGTCACATATCTGCGATGCTTGTAGTTTAGGATGTTGTATTTGTTGGCTTGTGGAATGTTGTCCTATTCTTCACGGAGGTTTTGTTGAGGTTGAAAGACATTGTGGGGCACAGGATCACTTTTTCTGACATCCACACTTGTCTGAAACTTCTTCCTAGACACCAAATGGTGGCGTTGTGGACATTCAAATGCAGCTGACATCCAGCAGCCAACAGCCCATTCTCATCTTTCTCTGGTCATCTGTGACATCATTCCATTTGAATTTGAAGTCACTGGTCAAAGGAGTGTCTGTGGATCATGCCATCTGATCTTTGTCCCCTAGAAAAGATTTGCATGCTGCCTTTTTATTTTTGTTCAGTGTTGTTACACTTTAAGATAAGGCTCAGAGTGTCCTCTAACTTGTTACCCTCACAGAAGAAGAAAAAAAAAAGAATCATGTACTGATGAGTAGACCAGAGTAGGGAGACTCACAACAACTTTACCTAAGACCAAAAGCTCAAACCTGTATTTTGTTGCCACTGTGGAATTTTAAAAAGTTGCCAAAAGCATTTGTGAGTGCAGTTATTCTTTACACAAAGTCATCAACATAAACTACTGGCTCAGAAACTCTGTTGAGGTTTGGTAGGATTTTCCAGGAGAAAGTGGAAACAGGGTCAGCAAAGTGGGAAAGCCATCAGACCCCAGAAACCACATGTAGACTGCAGAGCATGTACACAAACACACACACATGCACACACACACACTGACAGCCAGACCTGCAGAGATTGTTAATGTGAGGTTGAGGGGTCGGTAAACTGCATGTGGGTGGTGTGCTCTAATGAATGCCTCTCCTCAGAGAGATGCATCTCTGCAGAGACGGACTCATCAAACCAGAGAAGACTGTTTTATTTAGCGTGTTTACAGTCTCAGGCTCCACAGCCGCTGATTCAAGGCGATGGTCAGAGGGAGTAAATGTCACAAGTGATGAAAGAAATAACTGTCTGTTAATTTTGTATGTGCACATGTGTCATTCATGAGAACATATAGTGTGCATTTTTTTTTTTTATACATCAGTGTGCGATCCTTATAGATACTCGTGAGTTTTATGTTCCGAGCAGAGGCTCAGTATTCATGTGGCCCTTCAGCCCACGTTCATTTACGTAGAAGCAGTAACCTCAAGGATAAACCCTCTTTTTTGACGACATCTGCGGTTTCTGCTTCTTTCCCTTTTTGTAAACTCCATAATCTTTCCTTTGAGGTTTCGGTAACTTTGCCAAGCCAGGAGTTTGTGCCTCTCGGTGCAGCTGCTTTGGACTTCTTGTGTTTTAATTATGCATTCTATAGCTTTTGCCGGACTATTTTTTTTCTCAGAAGTTCCCCATCTGGATGAAATTAAGTGCATTAAACATGAAAGATTTAAGTGTATTACTCTGCGCTCTAGGGATGAACATGAGTACAACTGAAGACTTCTCATAGTATTGAACATATTTATTTAAAACAACAATAACATTCATTAAGCAAACCAGCTAGATTGCTAACAGATCGTTAAGAATCTCCCAGTGTGCACGAAACATTGAGAATGTACCCTTATGACACATATATAGTCATGACAGGATGCAGTTGAAGAAAAAATGTAGCTGACTCCCAGGAATATAACCAGATAGATTCATGGCAAGTGCTTCACTTCTTGCTAACAATCTCAGGATCTGCAATGTGGCACAATTTACAAAATGCCTTTAAAATGCTTATTCGAACTCATGATGATCGCTAAGCGTCTCACAAATTCACAGCTCACTCTTGAAATAACTGCTGCCTGTGTTGATTATATAGAGTTGTGAATGAGTAAACAAGGGAAAACACATCAGTTGTAGTTATATATATTATATCACCTCTCACTCATCCAAGCTCAAAAAGTTCATGTTTGAAGTGTGAAGATTGTGGTTTCCCCTGTTTTTGTTTTCAAAAAACACACCGCGTTTGAAATCTTTACATTCTGTAGCTTCTGCTGTGAATAACATGTAATTATTGTATGCATGTTAAAATGGTGTTATCACACGCACGTGTCTTTTACAGCCAAACTGATAGATGGCAGTGTTAAGCTCAAGATGAAAAATCATATGGCCGCTTGATGTGTTTTACAGGAAATACCTGCAGTCTCTAAAATTGTGCTGTTTTTAAGAAATGTCATGAATTTATGGATTTCAATTGATTTTTGTTTTTTCAGGCTAGAGCAGCAACCCGTCAGGGTCCAGATTAATGTGCTGTGGCCCTGATAATATGCTGGTGTGTGACAGTGTAGGATAAGATAAGAAAAGATCAAAATCAAAACAAGCTCAAGATAAAACAAATAATCTCCAATGTCAATGCTAATTAGCATGAAGACGTGAGAAAGAAACTGAAATGAAATTTGAAACAAGATAGCTACAGATATTATATACACATAAACTTTAGAAACTGACATGACTTTTGCATATTGCAGACAGCAGTGAAATATACAGTATTTAATAGGTGTGTCTAAACTTTTGTGCGTTTCTTTGTTTCTACTATTTTCCAAAGTGTAGAATAAAACATAAAGACAACAAACCTTTGATTTGGCCTATTTGGATTTGTGCAACAAGCAAGAAAATGTATGCTGATGTCCTACGAAACGCAGACCAGATGGGATGATGTGTCACTGCATAATGTTGCTGTAGACATAAGATAGGACAGACAAAATAGGCGAAAATTCATTGATTCCACATGGAAAATTGTTGCATGAGGAATACAGATACAGATTAAATGATTTCATGTTTGTCTCGCTGTCTACGGTCCCCACATGAATCTGCTGAAGAGTCTGACTCAAAATTTGAGACTACACCCACAAAATAACCCAAACAGGACAAATCTACAAATCTGTATGAATGATTTTTCTTAACAACAAAAAGATTTGCTTTTGTGTCCTTGTAGCTCCTCTGTGAACATTTATTTGAGAACAGCACAAAGGTACATTTAAACACGACAGGATAGTTGAATATATACCCGCTAAGTTGGAATTTGCATGTTATCTTTTTAAGTAGCATTTTGTTTTGCTCCTCTTAAACTACCGTATTGAACAAAACCCACGAAGAAGAACCACTCTGTTGTTGTTGGGCAACTTCCTACAGATGACTATTGTAGTTGTCCTTCGAACTGGGGGCACTGCCAGGAAAGTCATTAGAATTCATCCTCTGAGCATTATTCATATCTGCAACTAATTTTAATGCGATCCGTCCCACAGCTGTTGAGGCATTTCATTTTCTGAGTCAGAAATATGAGTCTCAGTGCCACCATAAGGAAAGGATGGTCAAATTTCATGGCAATCCATGGGAAAAAAAAGAAATCTGAATCAAATTGGCGCAACAGAACAAATGACAGACCAATATTACCATCCACAGAGCCATGACTAAAAGAATCATCTTTATAAAACAGCATTTAATGTGTAATATGTTTGTAATTGCAGAAAGAAAACTTGCCCTCAACGGTAGCTAAAGCTTGGCTATCTCCATCTTTTTCTCTTAAGCTTCTAGATTAGCGTGCGATTGGCTCCTTTACCCGTAGTCATGCCAAGGTTTGGACATTTGTAGGCGTCCAATTCAAAAAAGAATCAATCTTTTGGTAATTGCTACTGGTACTGCTGGCTGTAATGGGCTGGTCCTGTCAGAGAACTGAAGCACTGACTGATTTATGAAAGGGATCCTCAGTCACTGCTGTCAGGATCAGTGCTGGGTGGAGACTCGGTCTGTAATGGAGCATATCAGATCGCATGTTATTAGAGGCTTGTCCTGTATTTGTTGCTGGGCTCTGGCTTGGCAGTACGGTGTCTTCCCTTCTACTTTGTCTTGAACGCTCACTGCCAGATGATGAAGACATCTGCTAGCACTCAATGCTCCACTGTTCTCCTTGAGCTTCTCACCACTTCACCGCAGTTCTTGGGTTCCGTATTTCAATCCAAACTCAAGGAAATCCACTTAATCAAATATCAAGGCTATTTCAAAATAATATTCTAACATTATGCATAATTACATGGAGGCTTCTGAGCTTGTTTGTGGTTCATTGTTCATTTAAAGCCTCAGTATAAGCTTTACTGTAAAGTTTACACAACTATAAAGCCACCCTATAAAATGACATCAAAGCCAAACTATTACATGAAGCATTTAGCATCATGCCTAGAAATAATAATAACTCTTTCGCTTGACTATGCACCATAAATATTTCATGAATGATTTATATTACACCAAAACATAGTTCTTAACTGATACAGGATCACTGTAAACTGTTTATTAACGTTCTTATACATAATCCTGCACTGGAGCATAAGCGTAAATAATGACACAGTATAATGTGTTTTCAAATTTAATTCTATATGATTACACACACAACCACATATTTATAGTGTGCTTTCATATAAATCATCAACTTTAATATTCCTTCACAGACGGGTTTATTGCTGTTATGAAGGTGTTAAAAACTGATGCATATTAAGTCAAGTCACATTTATTTAACCAGCTAATATAAAAAGGTTACGACTCTATGATAATATTTGTTGCATACATTTACATGACTGATGTAAACATTAAATTTAAGGTCTTACAATACAAATGTTCCTCACTAATTTAAAAATGAAAGCTTAGAACCTACAGTATTGTTGATTGTATATATATTTACCTGACTAATTATGGTTAATACCCCACAAAATTATACAGAAATACATCAAAGATATAGAGATATACAGTTAATTGCATTACTTATATATCAGAGGAGCGGAAAACATTGATAAACACATAAAAAATTTTCACTACTACACCATAAGTTGTTATTAACATGTATTAATTGTCAATATTTTTCTTACAAAATAGAAATGTTTAATATACCGGGTCTCGAGTTCTTTAAATATAAAAGTATGGCAGACCGTTAAAAGTTTACATGTTGTTTAATTTAGATAATACAATCTCCTCATCTCCTCTTTATTGTAATGAAATGATAAAGTACTTGAAATTACAAGTGTCACAGAGCCGCTGTCTTCTAATCACCAGAGTCTCGCTTGAAAGGAAAGGGTGAAAGAGTGAGAGAGCAAATATGCGCGCAAGTGTTTTACAGGGAGGCTGGACTTGTAATAACAGTCATTATAAACGCTGGGTTTCCCAATAAAACCAACACATCTCATTACAGCTTCCTCCTCCGAGGCTCACAGGAACTGACGGGTTATCAGCACCCCGAGTCCGTGACAGGGTCGAGGATAGCGCATATGTCCAATCTATATATCAAACCTAACGTCTGCGGTCATGGTTGACTTTTAGAGATCCGACCGTACAGCTGCCACAGATGTATGCTATATTTGTCTGGCTATAGGAGCTAAATGCATCGCGAAACCTTGTCCTTGATTGTTTTTAGGTTTCAGCAGCGTGACAGTGTGGTTACCACCTCACTTAAAGAGGACCACAAGTGCAGAGTTTACATGTCCCAGTCTTATATTGCTGGCCAGTCAGCACGATGTTATGTCCCACAGCATGGCGTCTATGGTACATTTTGTTGTATAACCTGAAAATGAGTTCAAATGCAAAGAAAGAAGGCAGAATGAGCACCAGATTTGACATAATAAGCTGCATTCTGGTGGAGAGTCGCAAAACGAAAGAAAACGTTTCTACAAATGTTTCACTTGTCCATCTTGTTTGATGAATCAGATGCAGATAAGAAATAGTGGTGCTTTTACCCTTTTTACAACACAAGATGTTATTTAATGAGCTTTTGGGGAATATTGGTATATTTATATATAGCTGCATCCTCTGTATTCACCATTAGAGACCTTTAAGACGAACTGCAGCTTTTGTCTCTTTCTGTTATCTACTGGACACATTTTTTCCATGATAGGGTCCAATGGGAAAATGGTTGAACTATGCCTCTCTGTTGCTAAGTGGCCGGTGGCAGGAGCCTCATATTTAATGGCTTCCTGTTGAATTTATCAACAGAAAGCAAATAAATGTATCTTCAAAAATGGTAAACTGTCCTTGTTCAAGAGTCCATAGTGCAGAGCATATTAACTGCTAGGGTTAGGGTCTTGGATGTCGAGAATAAAAGTCCCACTGAAAAGTCTTGTGGCTATTGCTGTCATGAACTAATGAATTTTTATGTTACAGCCATTCTCCGACTATATATGTAATCAAAGAAGTGTTTGGCAGTCAGTTCAACTCAAGGCAAGTCACGGTTTTATATATATATATATATAGCACATTTAAAACAACAGACGCTCAGCCAAAGTGCTTTCCAATAGAGGAATAAAGTTGGCAGTTGGCAGTATAAGACTCCCTTCACTCTCATTAAATGCCTGTGGATTGAAGATTTACCTTAAGTGTTTGTAATACTGTCTTTAGTTGCATCTGGAAGGAAGTGGATCTCATGCTAAAGTCAGCAAAGCGATCTTCTCTGTTTCTACTGGCCTCAGATCAGTGGTCCCATTGTCCTGCCTCCGAATGTGATCTTAATCTGACCTGAATAGGGTTTTGTTTCAGCGAGGACTTTCAACCAGTCATACGTGAGACACTCTGCAGTAAGCTGCTTTTCCACTGCGAGGGCTGCAGCAGAGGTTTCATAGCATAAAGATTTGTAGCTTCTGCTGGTCGGCCGAGTTTACTGGTGTCTTTTATCTGTTGCATTATATCATAAGGGATCTTATAATACCCTTTATTGGTCTCCACGCTTGACGCTTGACATCTGACTTGTGTTTGTAATTTTCTTTTACTGAAATTCCTTCATTTTCATTTGAAGAGCCTTCCAGTGAGAAGCACAAACATGTCTGTGCTAAAACAGACACAGTCTATTGTCTCTTATTGAGAAAGAGAAGCAGCTATTCGGTAATGATAGCTCTGACTTGGTGTGCTCAGCTATGCGAGCTCTATTCTGGTACCAAATTATTCTGTGTTGGATGAGGTGCCAGTGAACTGGTTTTGGGATTATTGTATCTTGCTAACCCTCTTATTTTGCCTCTGTTTACATCTTTGTTTGAATTCTGAACGATGCTTTCTCACTTTCACAGCCGTCTCACGGTCATTTGCATGTCTGCGTCTTCACACCCAGGCATGCAGTGACGCAAGTGAAACGGAAAGATGAATGGACGGACCAGTCAGCAGCCACCAGGGTGATACTGGCACGATGGGCCGTGTCTGTTTCCTGTGGCTCCGCAGATATTTTAGGGTTTGATGTTGTCGCCTGGTCAGCTGCTATGTCAAGAATGCTGGGTGTGCATCTCTATTGTCTGGTCAAAGGGTCTTCACTCGTCTCGCATCCATAAAAGCCTGGTCTACTGCTGGGAGGAATGCTTTTCTTAAAGGGACAGATTTTTCACATGAAGTTCAGGTTACTCGTGGCAAAATGACCAACCCTGATGGCGTCACTGTGGTTCGCATGGCATGAAAATGTAGAATCCACCATTTTTGGACCATGCAGGGGACTAGAAGTCAGGATATGTCAGTCTGGTCCTTGATTTTGATCTAATCTGTCCGTTGCAAATCCCCCAACGTTATAAAATACTGCAGGAGTACATCTTTAACTCTAGACATTTTGTTTCTTTCTGATTCTAAACCCTGAACTCTCTTTCCCACATCAGAGGGATGTTTCAGCCAACACATAAAGAGATAATTTTTTGAATACGTGAGACATTAAAGGCATCATGAGTTATATCTGTGAGGCTGAACATGATGGATTTGTACAGAAAACTGATTCACCCTTCTTGCCTAGTGGTTGCTGAATGGAAAACCTCTCTATAAAGGCAAACAATACCTTAAAACATCAATTTAAAAAAATGTGCAGTAGTAAGATTTTCAAAGAAAATGTTGTCATATTAGATGCTGTAATGGAATATACACAAATTGCCAAAGGCTTTAGTGAAAATTCATTTATCGATTGTGCTTCCTTTGTAAACATCTAAAATCAGATTTTAGCCTAAAGAAGGGTGGACAGACTTGCTGACATCTTAATAGGCATGTGTACGTTGTCTGTATGCAAGAATATTGGGAAAATTCTTGGACTTCTCAGTGTTATGTCATCCTTAATACACTCTTTCAGCATTTGAACCTTTACAAGAACCACAAGTTGGCCAAGGATGTAGAACTCACAATGATGCAGAACTTCCATTTTTTCTTTTAAAACCACTCCCACTTTAGACCTAAATATAGTCAAGAGATGTCAGTAAACACAAACTCTAAGCCTCTGAAACACTGACAGGAAGCTTCTCAGGTAGAGAACCTCCAAATGCAGACTTTTGTTCCTCTTTGTAAGAGCAAAATAGCAGCTTCTCCACTATTAAATGGGGTAACAGGCTGCTGAGCCGACAAGGGGTGGAGAAGGTCCCTATGGGCCCATATAGTACATGAGAAAGATGTGCTATGATAACACCTCTTGGATGGTATGAAAACATCCAAATCTGATGATTTCCTGGGCTGAGAGTCAACTTTTCACACAGCTGCTCTGCTGTACGGTCACAGTGCACAATGTTAAAAGCAATGAAATGAAACGTGTTGCAGCTGCCAGAAGAATCTCACTTCATAGTGTAATGGTGACAATGTAGAATGTAGAAATCAGAGGGAAAATGTCATTTTAGGGTCATGGTAGCAGTAATATCACCAGGTGCACAAATGATTTTACTCTCCCCTCATTTTTGTATTTTCATTGTATGCATTCTGTCACAGCGGTTCAGAAATGTAGAGTATATGCTGCTGATATTTGTTATTTGTTACTTGGTCCTGACTGAATTATTAAAGCAACAAATGTGTTTTCTAGACATTGAATCTTATTGAATCTGGTAATGAAAATATTTGATGGGTTCAGTTTTGCACAAACATTCATGTCCTCCTTAGAATGCATTAATGTAGACCGCTGTGACTGGAATGATATCCTTCTTTTTTTTTTTGCTTGTGTTGTTTTGTTCTATTCTTTGGTTTATCATCAAACACCTGGAAAACTATAACATTTCCATCACTGAAGCTCCTTTTAGTGTTTATGCTCACACATTAAACTGATGTTCAGAAATTCAAAATAATGAATGAAGGGAGGCGTAGATTGAAAAAGTGAAAGATTTTCATACGTCTGTGCAGCAATACAGGTAACAAATGTGATGTGGGACACAGAAATAGCTTTTATGAGCAGCTACTTTGGATTGTAATGTGTTTCGTGCTTGGAGCGCTGCCTCAGGCTGCTGAGAGTGACTTTTTTTTTTTTTTAGGTGTCCTGTAGATGTCTATATCCTACCAATACATCTCTGTAATATGTCTTATAAACTGGTCTAGTGTAGGTTGCTTTGTAGTCATTAGCTGACAATCTTTGCATTAAATGTCAAACAATAGACGTATGCATATGCACACTGATCAGCCACAACATTAAAACCACCTGCTGTTGATAAGCACTAATAATGAAGGTGTGGGTCCCCGTTTGCGCTATCAAAACTACTCTGACCTGTTAGGGAATGGACATGGGACCTCTGGGGATGTCCCGTGGTGTCTGGCACTGGGACATTGGCCTTCGGGGCCTGGTGGCTGCAGGGTGAGGCCTCCATTGATCAGTCTTCTTACAGCAAATCCCACAAAAGCTTAATCAGACTCGGATCTGGGGAGTTTGACCTCTGATCAATTTGGACTCTTGTCATGTTCCTCAAGCTGTTCCTCAGCATTTTTTTTGCAGTGTGGCTGGGGGAGGTTGCTCGCTTAAGGGAGTTTAGTTGCCACTGTTGGGGCTGCTTGGTCTGAAACAAGGTTTTTTTTGGGTGGTATGTGTCAAGGAAACATCCACATGAATGTCAGGACCCACAGTTTCATAGCAGAGATGATCAGTGGTATTTACTTAACCTGTCAGTATCTTTAATGCTTTAGCTGATCAGTGTATGTGAATGACTAAATAAATATGTTTTAGAGTTCATTTGTAATTACATAACTTATTTTTATTTTGTGTTTTTCTACCAGAAGTGATGTGACTATAATTACAGCAACTTCTCAATGTCAACCTCAGAGTTGAGACCATTGGATGCTGTAAATGTATTTCGGGTTTCTTCCTCTATATTATACTCAGGTAGATATTGAACAGAAATAATTGCAGCTTTATTAATATTTATTGAATCTAGAAGTAAAATTGCAGCAGTTCAGTGCAGGAGGTGTGGTTTGTATGCAGTGTTGTGTCTGCTGTGGGATTGCTGCCATTTCTTCTGATTTACTATATGTTTGCCATTTATGTTGTTGTCCATACAGTGCGGACGCTCCAGTTGCTCCCACACACATTCCTTCTAACCCCATGGCAGCCTGAATGTCGTCTTTTAATAGTAGGAAAAGCGCCACCCTTTTCAAGTATGAAGTTCTGGACTTATGAATATGTTGGATACTGTGTGTCCTTGTTTTATTTCATGTCAACGCTGCGTGTCTGTTCATGATTGTTGCTGTTTTCGATTATTTTTGGCTCCAAAGAACATCCTGCCCCTTTAAGGCTATGATCTTGCTGATTACCGCAACATTTTACAGAAACGAAACCTAAAAGAACTTTTATGTTTTTATATTGGGACAATGATGTACATACATGAAACGGAGAGAGAGGGGAGTATGGCTGTGAGTTGTGGATATTGCGATTATGTCTTGCACACCCTAGCCATTAGCGAGGCGCCCTAAAACTTAGTTTATAATCTGGAAAACAATGGTAGTTGTGACAACTGTGCAAATTAATGACTACTGAGTGGAGAATTTACTCCAACCACAAGTTTGTCGCGAGATACCCAAAGACCCTGGATCACCCTTATACATCTGATTGACACCTTGAGGAGATCTTGAACACCCAAAATGCTATAAACAATATTATGGTGAGCCATTAAATTACTGCACATACAACCATGAAAACAGAGGTAGAGCAGTTTGTCATCTAATTACATAAATCCTCTCTGCAGGTGCTACAGATGCATTATGACCACTTTTATTGACTATAAATGATGAAATCACAGCAGCGACACCCCTCAATGTTGTGACAGGTGGAGAAATTAAGCCACAGCTGAAGTTGGCTTTAAAATGATATTCATTCATATATGATCTAATTGCACGTTTAGGATTGAGCACCAGGCCTCTGTGTGGCAGCTGTATTCTGATGCAAGCTTAAAGATATTAAAGAGCAGCTTAACAACATGTTTTAGCTTGAGCACAGCTCTGTCACAACATGGTACATTTAAACCTGCCATGTTCAGCCAGTATTCACAAAACATAAAACTTATATGTAACACCAGGTCATGCAATGTGTTTTACAACCTCAACCCAAAGCGTATTTTTTACTCAGCAAAACTGAAGGCAAAAGCAATAACTTAAATCATCCTCAAGGGCGATGGTTCAGAGCCACACCTAGTGAGGATACAGCAAAGCTTTAGGCAGTGGAGGGAGACAACTGAAGAGGCAATGAAATGAACAGTAGGATTTAAATCAACTCTGTAAATTAGTCACTCATATAGTTGGGAAGTATTACATTTTAGGGTAGAATTTTAACTCCTGCAGCTCTCAGTTCTTGCAATCTTTGATTCTCTTCTGTTTGCATTGTTGTCAATTGATTGCTGTATAAGTCATGGTGGTGTATGTGTCGGGGGTGTTAGAGTGGTTGAACATGGTGTTGCTTCTTAGTTTTGGGGTTACATATTGTTGGTCATACCTTGGTGAAGTTCACACAGCTGCTCTAATAAACTGGCTCAGAATGCCTGTTGTTGCTTTAATGTTCAAGCCACTGATTATTAAATTGTTTTTTTTCCCCCATGAAAATATCCCCTACCAGTCTTAAGTTTGCTAACCTTTAACTCTGCACTGTTGTCTGTGCAGATCTAGGAAGTCCATGCCTCTTCCTCTACCCACACCTCCTCATTTACTGCAGCTCAAGCACACCAGCTCACTTGTGAGATTGGAAAAATTGAGCCAGAAACTGATTCTGAAGAGGTTTATTGATACAAAAAGTCTCACCGTGCAAGCTGACAGGATTGATTCTGTAGGTTTGTCATGTATGAAACCTCGAAGGTCTGAATCCTTGTTTTTGAGAATGTCACCGACTGCTTATTTCATCCATATGTCTTCTATTATATAAAATAACACCATATGAACAAGTTGACAAAGTTTATTATTCATTTATGACAGAAACAAAAACATTTCTTAATCATTTCCATACAGTTTTGTTAAACAATATTGTCACATCATCGGGGTTGAACAGTGCAAAGACTTTGACGCCACACACGGAAGCTCATGCAGAAACATCCACTGTCGAGGAAATCTGTCCAGGAACTGTACAAATGACTAAGAGCGATGCTGCTGTTTGCTGCATATGAGTGAAACGTACATGTTCTCATAGCGAGCAGAACAGTGCGCGCATTTGGTCCAGTGAGGCAGCCATATGCTTTTTCATCACGCAGAAAATATGAGGACTTCATGCAGACTATCACTAATCATGTGAAGGAAGGAGCCTCACACACAGAAGGTTGCTTTCGATGTTTGTGCATCAGAACGTAAACAGATGAGAAAGTCAACAGGCCAGGCTCAGGGTAGAGGAAGGAGTTAAAAGGCTCACCTTTCATCTCTCGTTAAATGAAGCCTTTTGATGGATGTTTTCAGTGAAACGAGTCACAGTGATGCCTTAGTGAATGCCCTTCATAAAGCCGGGCCCTGGCGCTACACAGACCTGCTGTTCTAGTGGGAGGCAAACATGAGGAATTCTCAAAAGTCCATCTGTCTCTTTCGGACCTGTTTGGATTTCTACAGGAAGTTCAGCGAGCGAATATAGGTGTGACTGTACTATGATATTAATGAGTTTTGTAGAAAGGCCCCATTCAAAATAGGCCCTGAAAAAAAAGGGAGAAAAAAAAAAAAAAAACGTGCCCCACCGGGATTTCACTTGAGCTTGCATCCTGCCTGCCTCTGAGAGAAGGAAGGAGTGAAATCAAAATGTATAAACTGCACACTTATCTTCTATTTCAGTGGCTGGAACCAGAGACAAATGTCCCAGTGCCAGTTTTTTTTTTTTTTTTTTTTTACTGCTGAAATAACATTTTGTCCCATAACCGGAAGCAAAAACCAGAAATATAAAAGAAAAGCACACTTAAAGTCAGAACAGAAGATATAGGAAATAGACATAGACAAATAGAAGTGCCCAGAGGCATTTTTACAGACTCCAGCTTTAGACAAGCCTGTCATTAAGGTTTGGTTTACTGGGACAAGTGTGGCGGTTTAAGCCAGGAGGCTTCATCTGAGACAAGGCTGCATAAGACTGAATCCTTGTTGGGAAATGACAGTGGCCTCAGCCTGGTTGCTGGCACTAAAAATACACAGCTGGGGATGGCTAAGGATTGGGTTTGGGAACGTATATATAAAGTTAATTATTGTATATGCTCAAAGAAAAATATAGTAGGCTGTAGCTAGCTACTAATTTTCTCCCTGTCTCTTGACTATTAGACTTTCAGTAACAAGCCGTCTCCATGTAAAGCGGGATTATGGGATTGTATTTGTTCAGTCGCTTCTTGTTGTGGAAATATTATCAATTTTTTTTTCTCTTTGCCTTTAAGATCATATACATCCTGTTAAACCTGATGGTGAATTTCTTTCCTGGAATTCATTTTATGACATTTAATTGTGTATATTCTGCACAAAAATTCCAAATCTAATACCAGCCCTTCAATAACTGACTAATTCTTCTGCATGCATTGCGCACATACAACCACCAGAGGTAGCGTCGTTCCTCTAAGAGCTGTTGAGTCCTACATGAACATTTGCAATCAGGTCCTTGTTTAGAAATATCAAAGAAATGCACATTTGGAAAAATTAATTCGCTTCAGTCTTTACCTCCCTCTGATATCCCAGTTGTTCTCGTTTTCCCTAGCAAAGCATTCAGAGAAGATTCAGTGACGTCCAAGCCAGGTTTCTAAATTACAGAGCCGTGGCGGCGGTGATGCTGCTGGTTTGTTGGTCAACAAAAGACACATCTTATTCCTCCCACACCTCCACCTCCGCCTAGGAGTTTGTTCATTTTACGTTGTGGCGTGGGCGGCCGGCGGCCACCGAGACCAAACTGCCTCTCAGAGCTTTCATTTACCTGGATCCAGGAAAAAATGGAAGACAGAAAAGAAACAGCGACAGGGTGTGTGTTGTGCTAAAATGAGGAGGCAGGAAAGGAGGGGTGAGCCAGCACAGACAAAATTAGAATGAATGAAAGAGGGGAGCACGATAAAATGAAAGACTTTTAATTAGAAAGGATGCCAGCGAAAGATTAGAGGGACAAGGATAACAATGCGAGAAGAAAGCTAGATAAGACAGTCGTGTAAAAGTGACAAAGAGCGCAAGAGAGGCAGCTCTGTGCCCTCCTTCTTCTCCTCTAGACCTTGGAGCAGCTAACCATGAATCCAGCTTTTGTGATGTAACAGTGTATTGACCCTTGGAGGGGCCCCAGACCAAAAGAGAGTGTTTACTCGAACACGCAAGGAGCTCGAAGCGTTTCACAGCCTCCTGTGCTCTGAGAGGACCAGCGTTCGTTGACTGCCACTGGAAATGGCACTGGAATGGCCTGTCTCTCTCCTCAGCTCCCTCCCACCCACAGAAATAACAGAGGCACATAGAGACTGTATTCAATGTAAGTATAAGTCAGTCCAGCTATAGTCGGTCACGTGTGCCTGAGCCGCAGATTAACATGGCTCCGCGCACAGTCGGAGTCCAGGTCAGAACAAAGCAAGTTATGAGCTCTGAGAGATTGTTTGTTTGAAGGAGAATCACACCGTCTGTCATTAGCGTGGACACTGTTTTCCCATAAAGACCGATTCACTCTTTAACTGCAGATAGCGTATTATCACCACGGAGAGGATCACGCTGGGAGCTGATGTCACGTCTTGAAATATCCCGGAGGTCAGATGAGCTCGCCTGAAATCAGGAGATTAAACATCTTTACAGATAAACGGTGAAATTCTGTGTCTTGCGCTGGGCCCTTCACCCGGTGCTGTTTTTTAAATAGTTTTTTAAAAGTCTCTGTTTAACCAGTGGCATTGAGAGAGAAGCCAGTAAGGAAGCTGCTGCAGCATGGAGATGCAGAATGCTGCTGAAAAAGTAGGCCGGTGTGCTTGCTGTTATATTTGCTTGATAACATTTATAAAAAAGGGTTAAAAATTGCTTTGAATTTGAATTCAGGCACATAGGACACATGAGCACATTTGAAATGCAGGGCCATTCATATTAGGATCAGAAGGTAGATCAACAATCAAAAATATTAATAAAATTACAAAAATAGACGTGTTATGTAAAATAAGATGTATCACATATACAAGATTTTTATGTACAGTTACATGCAAAAGCTCATACTTGACATGATCTAATATTAGCTGTTAATTGTAATTATAATATATAGGTATAATATATACATACATTATATACATATAATGCGAGGGTACTTCAAAAAGTTCTTGACCACACTAAAAAATGTCACAGCAGAGGTTTGTTCTTGCATTATTTCTCAACATATTCTTTTGCGTAAGACGGTAACATCTTGCGTTTTTAGATTCTCCTCCACAGCCTGGATGACTACGTGCATCATCAACTTAAAAATGGCTACCAAGCCAGTGGGATTTCAGTTTGGAAAACAGATAGAAGTCAGTCGGTGTAGTTCGGGTGACAAAAGTTCATGGAAACAGTTCAAAGTCACATTAGCTGCTTCTGCCACCTGTTGCTGTGTTGACGGATGCATTGTCTTGAAGCAACAGCAGGCAGCTCAAATCTTTGCTCCCATTTTTTCTTGCTTTAAACATTTGAGTTTCTGAAAGGCTTATTGTTTACAGTTATACCCCAAAATGGGAGTTACGCCTCTTGTTTCCATTGAAGAGAAATTCCCCCTCATATATACAGTTTAATATTGAAGTGTTTATTTAATGATAGTGATAATAATAGATAATGGATTTATCTTTTTCAAAGGTAAATGCATTCATTTTATAAGTGGGCATAAGTTTTTAAAGATAAATTCAATATACAAGATTTTTACTTGCAGTTACATGTAAAAACTCATTTTATTGGATGTGATGTAAATGTAGCAGTACATTGTTGTAGTTATAGTCAAATTTGTTTGCTAACAATGGTTCCACTGTTTGGATTTTGTAGGATTTTTTGTATGACATTGTTTTACAGTATTTTGTTGTCATTGTTTTACAGTGTATCTACCGTATAAGTACATATGAAAATGAATATAGGATTTTGAGGTGCTGTGGTAGTAACTCAAGGATATTATCACTGCTGAATGATGCAGACAAAAGACAAGACACACCTTTGTATACATTCATATCGTGAGTATTAAATGAGATAACAATTAGATGATCAACTGATTTAATGTTTACCATGTTCACCATCTGGGTTCAGCGTTATACCAAAGTACAGGCCGTTAGGATTATCAGATGCACTGAAATGTTGAGTATATAGAGATAGAAGAGGAATGTTTGTGTCCAATTTCATGTCAGTCCAGCCAGTCAGTGTTGAGACTAAACTATAAATTTAAACCTCACAATGGCAGTAGATTGCCAAAGTCAAATGAGTACATCATTTGGCAACCTTGAATGTGTAAAGTATTTAATGGCAATCTACCCAATGATGGTCAGAACCTTTCTTTGAAAGCCAAAAAAAACTAGAGCAGCTATTCCAGTATCTGTTTTGCTTAAAGTTTTGAAAATCTTTGTTTTTTTTTATTCAAAAATGTCACCTACTTTAAGGATCTGGTACTATGATCATTTATGCTGTGTGGGGGATTTTGGCATGGTTCGGGTTTACTTGTCTCTTCAGAGGGAGGAGACACTGAAAATCAATGTGAAGTCCTGATTGAAGTGGTCTTCTTTAGGATGACAGTGCCTTCATCTATAGGGCGTTAGGGGTCACCTAATGGGGCTGCAAGGTGGCACTGTTGCCTCGCAGCAAGAAGGTCGCAGGTTCGCGTCCCCAATCTTTCTGCGTAGAGTTTGCATGTTCTCCCCGTGCAGCGTGGGTTCTCTTCGGGTTCTCCAGCTTCCTCCCACACAGCCCAAAAACATGTTGAGGTTAATTGGTGATTCTAAATTGTCTGTAGGTGTGAATGTGAGTGTGCTTGGTTGTCTGTCTCTAAGTGTAGCCCTGTGACAGACTGGTGACCTGTCCAGGGTGTCCCCTGCCTTCACCCAAAGTCAGCTGGGATAGACTCCAGCTCCCCTGCAACCCTAGTGAGGATTAAGCGGTGTATAGATAATGGATGGATGAATGGGGTCACCAAATGGATTGACAGTTGTGTGAATCCTGTGTTTTGGCCATTACAGTCACCAACTTTCATCCTAATTAAACACCAAAGACAGATTTTGGACCAACGTGTTCAAAATGCTCTCCATCATCATCATCAAAACACCAAATGAGGGCATTTCTTTTGAAAGAATGGCGCTCATCTCTGCAGCAGAGTTCCAAAGACTTGCAAAATCAATGCTAAGGCTCGCTGACACTGTTCAGGTGGTGAGCTAACCTCTAACTAAGACACTAACGGTTAGTTTTTCCTTTAATTTGTCACAGATATACAAGTCTCAGTTGAAGTTCACCTTAATGTGATCACAATTTGTGTTACTAAAATGTGGCATTTCCCCCAGAGTTTCATATTAATGCAGTATGCCTCAAGACAGAGTACATAAAGCACTACTGAAAATAAAACAGAAATGTGTGTCATACTCATCATGCAGGAAAGCCTTTGGTTTATGGGATTTCTGGGATCTAAAAAAAAATTGGGCCGCATCCCAGAAAAGTTTGTGAGACCCTGCGTTACCCATTAAAACACCAACAGTAAAACAATAAAAAAAAAAAAAAACAGCCTAATAAATAAATAGCAGGATCATAAGCATGTTGCAATGCATCCCATTGCACATGCTTAGAGGCACATCATCACCATACACATAAAAAGGAGCCTCGCCCATTAATTATAAAGCATAAATCTTCTCATGTGCACTGCATGAGAGAGTGGAAACCAGCAGAAACTCACAATAAAGACAATGTGAGGCAAGATGGTGGAAATGTGCAATAAAAGCACTTACAGTTACAGTGATGTTATGGAACAAGCTCCTTCTTTGTGTCCAGGAAAGGCAGTTATTCATACTGTGTTGTAATTATTTCCTTTTGATGATGTACTACTCGCCTCCAAGCTTGCATCTGTTTTAAAGTTTTAAAAATGATCATTTCCAGATTTTAACACTTACTGAGTCATAAAACCATTCAGTAATGTTTTACAAGTAGAAGCATAATGCAGATTTAATTTGATGACTGCAGGAATTTACAAATAGCCTTTGTGTCTTTTTTATATCAGAATGGTTTCAGTCTGAGCGAGACAAACGATGACATTACCTTTTTGGTTGTCAAGCGCTGGATGGTGGAATATTTACAATAGGTGCTATTGGAATGACTAAATATTGGAAAAACATGCTCTTTAAATTAATGTGAGAATGCTGCTTTTAATTTGAACTGAACATTTTTGTCATCCTCCAGTCAAGAAGTCGTTTTCATAGATGTCTTTGTGGGCGCATCACGCTGTGCTTACAGTCCACACCCAGCAATTCTCCCTCCGTTTTTACAAAGTCTCTACATCATAAGGGTCGGATCCTGCTGTATCATTATCATTTATGCTCTCAATGTGACGGGACTCTGTGTGTTATTTTACAGCAAAAGTACAAGAAACAAAAGGGGGACGGAAAAATGATGACTCTAACCAAAACAAAAAAAAGAAAGAAAATGCTCAAACTATTTTAATATCTGTACCAAATTTCATGGCCATCCATCTCATTGTTGATTAATTTCACTCTGCTCCGACCTGCTGGAGGAAAAGTTACTTCAGTCTGGAATCCGTGACAAGTTGTACAAACTTGTGCGCAAATCCACTTGGAGGATTTCAAACTATTTCACTGCACTGAATCAATGCAAAATTGAATCTGTTTTGCCACAAGAGGAAAAGAAGAAGTTTTCCAAAGTCATTAGGATTCATCCTCCAGTGACCTTTTATTATCTGTAGCAAATTTCCCTTCACCTAGAGCCACGGGAAAAAGTCCGCGTGATTCATTCTCCGTGGACCGTGAACGGATGAATGTTTGTGACGTTCCAGTGCAATCCACCCAATAGCTGTTAAGAGATTCTGTATCAGTCTGGACCAAGGTAGTGGACTGAGTGACCAGCCAGCAGACATCCCCGTCTCTAGAGCCACACACTGCTCACGTGGCTTAAAAAAGATGATGTAAAACCAGGGACTATAATTCAACAACTAGAGACAAGGAGACGACATAACTCAACAATCAGAGCATGAAGGTGGGAGCAGAAAGCGGCTAAGGGCAAGGTTCAGCTCTCAGATTAGAAACTATAAAAATTAAGGGGTGAGCAGTGGGTGCTTATTTGTCCAGAAATGAATAAGCATACAGTCTGAAGGAAACGCTTTATTCTCCTCATCCTCCCAGTCATCCCACATACCGTGAGATGGTTTAGCGACGGCATGGAAGATGTCTTTTTTTTTCATATCTAAATACACTGCAGGTACACACAGGAAACCTAAGTGTTATCATTACTAGTATTTATTTTGGCTGGGAAGGAAATGGCAATGTGTGCTGGGCGTAACAATCTGTTAGAATAATAGGCAGTCTGGGACTAAGAGGAGAGTGTGAAGGGTCTCTGTGTAAGAGGAGGCGAAGAGTTCATATGTGACCTCTGACTAATATTATCTGCTTTATTAAAGACCCACTCCAGAGGAAAGAACTTTATAGCTTAACATGAAGAGTGAGTGAAATAACCCGCCAACGCCATGGCTGAGAATGTCCACCATGAAACTGCATCGTACCGATGACAGTGAAAAAAGCATGGATCCAGACTTTAGGGGTTGTATATCCTGATGAACCAACCTGTCAGCTTGTGGACTGGAGCTTTATGTATCGTTACTCTTCTTCAGAATCAGTTTTGGGATCAAATGTGTATGACAGGTGTGCTGTGAGGGGAATGATAAGTAGGCACTAAGTAGATCAATATTTTTGGTCATTTTGGTCTTTAACATCCTTAGTGTGACTTTTTTTGTTTATTTTTTGCTTTTTTTTAAATCTAAGACCACTCAAAAAATCTTGATGCATCAGAATCAATGGTAAATCAATGTCATTTTTAATGCTTTTACGTTTGCTTTTTCTGGTTTAAAAAAAATGTAGTCCGTCAAAGACGAATCTAATATTCACAATATACCTTTTTATGGCACTTGTTTTGGCACATTTTGTCATTAAGGTCTTATGTGTGAGGTTTCTATCATCTTTGTTTAAAAATCTGAGATTGAACAAAAATAATAAAGCGTCAGAATCTGTGATAATTGTAATACTCAACAAAATCTTTACATTTAGTAAACAAATATTTTATTTTTGTGTTTCTTTCTTTAAAAAAAACAATAGTGGCACTGTTTTTTAAAAGGTTTTGATATGCTTATGATCAGGGCTAAATTTGATTAAAAAATACTCAGTGAATGTGGAAAAGAATATTAATATGTAACATTTTTATGTCGTTTATGTCTTTAAGGTCCTGCATGTGAGGGGTTTTTTGGGTTTGTTTTTTAAAATCTGAGAAACAAATAGGACACACAAAAAAGGACAAAATAATCAGGATCAGAATCACTGCTGTTCGGAATTACTGACATACCCCTAACTAAAAAAAAAAAAAAGTTCCTCTTTGTTTTTGGAAAATGGAAAACATTACATTTTTGTTTTTTGTTTTTTTTTTCATTTTTGTTTTAATAAAAGTCAACATTGATATTATTTAAGCAAACTGGTATTTAAAAAGTTTAAATCCTACAAATGTATCTACATTTAGTAGTTATGATCAGGACTGATGTTGGTTTAAAAAAAAATCTCAGTGAAAGTGGAAAATAATGTTGATGTAAAATATTTTCAGTGGCAGTAGTTTTAACATTTTTGTCTTTCAGGACCTCTGTGTAACTTCCTTAAATTGATGTCTGAGACTCAAGGTAGGAAGAAATGATTGTCTTGGGGGAAAAAACTCTAATTATGTAACACTGAGGGACTTTAACCTTTTGAATGAATTCAGAATGATCTGTGAATACACAATATCCGTATGTGTTTGTTCTCCGTGCTGAATTAGATTTTCACGATAACTTAAACTACCACATTTACTTGGAACTTTCAATTTGTTGCATTTTATGCACCACCCACTCCAGCACCACTGTTCCCACTTCACAAGGCACAAAAATGCCAAATAAGCAGGCAAAGATTGACTAATGAACATATGAAAGTCAAGGAAATTCCAGCTTGTTTTAGAACTGCAAGTGAGCAAAACTTACCAAGGTCGATCAGCTCCGTTCCACTTTTTCTCATACTTTTCTGGCATTTGACCAAATAACTGCTTCTCACATAGCTTTGATTTTGATGAGAAATGTCTCTTTTTTTTATGTTTTTAAATATATGCTGCACACTTGCAATTTAAATCATTAAGTTCAACTAGAGACTACGTGATGGAGTGGCTTCTTTAATATTATTCATGGAGGGGCGAGCTCGGTGTCAAGATGATGGAAGACAAACGAGGGAAAAAACTCAGAGAGGAAGGTTTCTCTCACCTTCTAAAAGCACAGAGTAAAAAATCTGTGTGGTCTTTTTCCTTACCATGATGGGACGTGTGGCTTGGCTACGTACAGATTCAAAAACTTGGGAGCATCCAAAAAAAATCCCATCTATCAACAGAACTCTGTAATAATATTTAATAATAGTGTAAAGATTTGTAAAAGGTCTTTTGAGGCATTTTTTTTAAGACGCAAAGTTTAAAATGCTGTCAGAATAGTTAGAAATACCACATTTAACAGTTCGGTGAAGAAAGGTTTTGTTCAGTGTTTCTGACGTCACTGGAATAGTGACATTAAAAGACTAAAGCGGTCTGATGAACACAGCTGTCATCGACCACAACAGATGAAGACATTTTATGTATCAAGGGCTGACCGATCATACAATATTCCTCGTGTGATCCTTCTCTGCCCGTCTCTTTGAATAAAACATGCCCTTCTTTATTTGCTCTGTTTAAAATAAAGCAGTTCTATCCTTCTGTAATAAGATAACTAAACTCCTCATACAGAGATTTAGGCCCTCAACGACAGGAATGAACCGAGCCCGAGAAACACAGAATGACAAGCATTTTTCAGTAGCTATTTCTGCTCTTTTACATCATATAAGCCTTCCTATTGCTTGCCAGAGGAAATGAAATGTTTATTGTATAGCCCTGAGGGCTTTTGCAGAGAGAGTTTTGGTGGACTTAAAGAAAGGATAAGCTTCCCCCCCTCCTCCCCTCCAAACTTGGCTTCCTCTCGTGGCATATGAGAGGCAGGAGGTGGAGGTAGGGTCACAGAAATAGTAAAGCAGAACCAGTGGAGGGAATGAAAGAACCGGAAAGAGGGGGCAAAGGAGTTAAGATTGGCAGCACAGTCGGGGCTTTGCCGATCTTGACCTACGAGCACCGCTGGACGTGACAAAGCTGTGCACAAGCTCATCTGCCACAGTAAAGAGCTTTCACACACCTGGGATGGCTCTGCAGCACGTACGCGCCTCATGACCTCCCCACCGGAAGGCTTTCATTTCGATGGATGACGCTAAATCTGTTCAATCTCTCACTTTCCCTACAGAGGTTTAGATAAATCAAGGCCAAGCTGATAGATTTAGAAATAAATGCATTTAAAAGGAGCCAACGTGGAAGGCTTACCTAAGGGCTTGTTTGCGTCAGGAAACCCAATTTATTTTTTTCCAATTGTAGATTTGGGGGGAAAAAAATGTAGTGTTCTTATCTGTAAGTCTTGAGATATGCCAGATATGTCATTAATGGAAAGCCCAGCGCTTCGGGCCAAGCGAGGTACAGTAAGCCACATTTTGCTGCATAAGGACGCTGCGCTCCAAGTGAGGGTCTCTTTAATGAGAAGGGACATTCAGTTTGGCCATGCTAATGGTGATGGCTTGTGTCATAGTGCGGAAGAGGAAGTTATCTCACTGGTGTGGACAGGACACAGGGTCATATGGCACCATTACTCGTGTCTATAGGAAAATTCTCCAATTTCCTGCAGCCACTGCAGCCACAGTGAGTCGGATAATATCACTTTATCAGAACCATCTGAAAGTGATTCCCAGGCACAGCCACTGGCCTGGAACAGTTTTGCTTTACAGGACAGTTTAAAGGTTGACATTCACTCACACAAACGCGCACACACTGCAGCTGCACAAAACACACACAAACAGGGCTTGAGCTCGTGTGCTGCATTAACCAGTCCGCCAGTTCTTTTGTCATGTTTATGAAACTTTGCCGTCACTCGTTTTAAATGAATAGTTGAACATTTTGAGAAATTTGCTTTCCTGGTAATGAGAAGATTGATACAATTCTTATGTCTGTCCAGTAAAAATGAAGGGTTTTGTTAAAATGTTGACCTTGTTGGATGACAAACTGCTCTGAATAGCTGTGTCTAATTGAGGGATGTCAAACCTTCCAACTCACTTTCATCCAGATCTTCTGTTGTGCTCATTTGTATTTACACAGGATTTGAATGAAGACACAGAGAGATGTTAAACTTGTTTACCGCCTCACCTCCACACATCTGGCCACTCGATGTAGGACGTGGGTGTTAATGTTATTAAGTTATTGGGAAGTTAAAGAAATAGTCAAGAACAGCACCCTCTTTCAAACATTGTTTGACCACCCAACACGCTGGATCTTATTTACTCTTTCTAGCATCTACTTAGCTTATAAAAATGGGAAATAGCTTCCTTGGCTCTGCCAAAAGGTACAGAAATATACTTAGAAGCACCTGTAAACCGCTTTACGTGTTATGTCTTGTTTGGTTAATCACTACAAAAAAAAGCGAAGTGTCAGAATGAAACAGTTCTTCAGTTCCTGTTAACACCTGCGTTAAATGGCATTCTTTGGGTGCCTTGATAGCTCACCTGGTGTAATTTCATGTACCAAGGCCATAGTCCTTATTACAGAAGTCTGGGCTTGATTCCATCCAACACACCCTTGCTGCTTGTCATACCCCTTCTTTCTGCCTTACTTCAGTTTTCACTATTATAGAGGCAAAATGACCCCAAACTAAGGCTTAATGTGCATCCTGGGTGATCCAGTCACAAGTGGACAGCTCTAAAAACATCAGATCACACCTGGCATTACAATGTCTCTCAAAATGTGCAACCACTTGCAATCAGATCTCATGTTCTTTTTGCATAATGCAAGTAAACATGTAGATCATTTCAGTTTGCAAAGACTAAGTGCAGTGTTGTTTTTACTGGCAGGAGGCAGCAATGCACTTCAAGCGCTCAGTCTACCAGAAATTATAAGAGGAGGAAATCACTATTTTGCCTGTTGTTGTTGCCTGTTGTTTAACTTAAAAACGATGCCACTGGTCTGCGTATAAGTTTGTTCTTCTGCTTAGGACATCAGCTGAGTAGGCAGTCCTTTAATGTGGCTCAGGAGACATTCGTATGCAGTGGTTTAAGTATGTGGCCACGTGTGGCCGAGACCACCTTAGAATGTGGTCTGAACAGCTGTATCTCAAAGTGTCCTCAATTCGTCAATCACACATGTACCTAGAGCTGTCCTTTTGTGATCAGCGGTTTCAGTTCTCCATTGCAATTCTTTCAAAGAAAGCAGATATATGCATGTTCCAGCATATCCTTTGAAATCCACATTAGCATCTAGAAGGGCTACGTTAACGATATGTACAGAATATACAGCTCAGGTAGCCACATTGTGGAGACTCATCTTTGTTTTGTGAACAATAAGGAAGAAGACCTGATTTAGGGTTATGCTAAGTTATATGAAATGAAAGTAAGTGAGTGTAATGTCCTCTGAAGTGATGGAAATATGACTGTGGAGTGTGTGTGGGGGTTTTTTTATGCAGAGGAAGGTGGGAGTGAGGGTGCAGAAGGGAGTCGTGGAGCAGTAGCTGAAATATCCAAGTGAAAGACCATCTGTTCAGTGGGGTCTTAGGGTCTGAGGGTGCGACACTTCCTGACCACTTTTGAATTATGTCAGAATGATGGCGACAGAGGAGCTGCAGGTTAATAAAAAAAAAAACAATCCATCAGCAAAGTTCTACTCTGACTATCGAAAACTTAGATATTCTGCTCCAGCTAGTTTATGATTGGCAAAATCTTTGGTGTAATATAAAAAAACATACAGTTGTATTTCTTGCAGAATTTAGTTTTCTTCCTTTCTTTCCATTGAAGGGAACGAGACAGCGTCAGGCCGACGGGGGGTAGGGTGAACCATCTCTGGGATGCAGAAACACTGAGCCTGGTGTAGGACCTGGATCCATGGGGGGAGTGGATACAGCATCATAATGACCAAGCCAAATATTTGTCTAGTCCATATTCTGAGAGCATAATGAAGTCCTTTTACAGAAGGCATCACTGGAATCTGGACACTGATTTGATGCCAGAGAGAGCAGGTTTCACTATAGGCCCTGCTGTTTCTACTTAGGCTGCCCTGGTCTCTGGTGGCCCAATCCAAATTCAATACAGAGCCTTGTGTCCAGAATAAGAATGAATTATGTCTCTGTTTGACAGATGATAAGCACTGAATCGGAAATTGAAGCTGGATTTAATCAGGAGATGAGTTGCACACTTAGGTGGGATTTCATTATACAGTGAATTGAATGAAAACTCGCCTGGAATTTAAAATGAGGGCTTCTCCTACTGTACATGCTGTCAGGGTCGACTGTTTATGGAGGGAGGAGCTTCAAAGATGGAATTTCACAGCAGACGATCCAGCCAATTTCTTTCTCACATACAGTACATATCTAAGACTTCGCATACCTGTGCACACACTTACAGTATGCGTATACAGTATATCCTCTATGCTTATGCTCACACAGGTGTGGACGAACTTCTTAGTGCGTTGCACCTTTTTGATGGTGTCAAGTCACTCCTGTGTCAATACTCTCTGTAGCTGGCGAAAAATGTGTCAGAAATGAAAAGAGTCAAACGCTATACTGCCAAGGACTCTACCGCTCCACTTTCACGTATTGCAAAATATTTCATTTTCAAGCCTTTTCTGCCGCATGAGTGTTTCCACTCTTCACTTAAAGGATAGCATAAATTGGAAATAATTGGAGCGAGGAGGTGAGATAAACATTATTTGAGCAAAATACTGAGCAAAAACCTACAATGTTTCCTCCACGGTATCAGAGGATAACACTTTTGAAGTGCTCAAGTTATTTTTTATGACAACAATCTTTGAAATGACAGTATTGAAAAACTAGGCGACTTGAAAACAGTCACTTGTAGTGTTGAACTTTCCCTCTCTTCACTCTCCGAGTAAGTTTTCAGCTTGTCATTTACCTGTCTGGCCAACAGCTTTACTGTTTTGCACTATCATAGCTCTCACATACCGAACACTAATTACTTAGCGCAAAACCGCAGACAGACAGTTAGCTTGATGAACATGGTAGGGCATTTTGCAGTTAAGGAGCCAAAAATTTCCCTCAGGAGATGTAGTTGAAATTACAGACAAAAGCAGGGATGCAACATTATGAAAGGCAAACCGGGCAAATTGGGGCCCCTCAAAAAAATCTGGGTAAAGCCACCCCCTTATGGCCACTCATATTTGGCTACTTTCCACTGCAGAAAATTGCAGTTTTAGAGCAACCTGAACCTTTGTGTATGTTCTGACTGCAAGAATTACCCCTGTAGAAGCTCTTTTAGGGCTTTTTTTTTTGGCCTTTTTGCCTTTATTTGACAGTGAAGTTGAGAGAGAGACAGGAAAGTGGGGGAGAAGAAAGGCCCTGCGGAAAAGGGCCATGAGCGGGATTCAAACTCATGACCTCCGCATCAGGGACTACAGCCCCTATACGTGGGACACCAGCTCAACCAGGTAAGCTATAGCGGTGCCCCAGGTTTTAGTTTTGGGGAGAAAAAAGTATCTATGCCAGGATAGGTACTTCTGAGCAGCCCTAAATAACTGGTAAAACTTGTGAAATTTAAATGCTGATTGGTTCAACTCTTAGAGGGCAACAAGTGTTATTTTTCTGCCCTAGTTGAATAGCTTCTCCTCCCCAGCATTGCCATTAACTACATAAATGTACCATATGCGCTCACATGATAATGTTATATTGTTTTATTTCCTGTGTGCTCAAAGAACTGGAGTTCTGGCGAGTAACGACTGTTTGTTTTGGCTCACTAGTCCTCGATGTTGTGGTCGAAGCAGTTGGATCCTGCACAGAAATAGAAAAAGAAAGGCTGAAAGGGCACATTACTGGGGTGTTCCTCTGGACGGTCATGCCACCTTGTATTTACTCTGAGTCCCTGCAGTGGAACGCCACCTATAGGCACATTTTGCAATGACAACTATAAATCCCTTTAAACTCAATGAGGGGCCTCAGTGGGCTTCTTCGTCTGAGGCCTCCTAGACTCTAGGATCACCACTGGATGAAACAGAGTGACTGAGCAGCATGTGTTTGCAGTGAAGGATGCTACTTTTTCAGGATGGCAGCTGTAGGAAAACATTTCTAGGACCTTTGTTATTTAGAGCAGCACCACCTACTGAAATGTATAACTTATGGAACGACCTCAACCCTAACCCAACCCCTAACCTCCCGAACTAATCCTTATAGTCCCACAAACTCCACAGTCCTGAAACTACAGCCTCCTCCACTGCAGACACATAATATTAGAGTGACTAATGGAGTTACATTTGTCAGGAGGCCAGTAGGAAGGGTAAATAAGTGACTGATTGCTAACAACTTAGCAAATTTAACTTAAAAAGTGATCAAACGTAAATGTTTTGACAGCTTATTTCCGCTGCCTTCTAAAAGTCAGCAATTGCAGGTTTGAGATCTCCAATTCAAACATTCATGGAAGAACGAAATTCACATACATTGGAAAAAAGAAGTAAAAATGGCAATTGACTAAGTTATGACATAACAGACAGATGCTCAGCAAATATTCCAAACGTTCTTTTTGTACAATAGATTGCCACTTTATATGACGCATTCACATTTTTGTATTCCATATTTGACTGTTTACCGTTAAAGTGTAAGTGGGGGTTGACATGTGGCCATAAACTTAATCCCTGGAGAGATAAAGTTCAATCGCTCTCTAACTCTCCCATACGCATTTTAGTGTAGCTTGCCTTCAGCAAAATATAAATCTAAATCCCTCCCTTCTTTCTGAATCCTCCTCCAAGCAAATGCGCATCGTTTTAGCACCTTACAACTACTGTATAAATCAACCCTGAACACAAAATACAGTAAGAAAATTGCAAACACTGCATGAATCAGTCTAAAAACGGCACATGGCGGTGAAACTTAACTCCATATTTCACACTTCAACAAGTGCAGATCTGTGCAGTGTTGACAGTCCAGCCTGGCCAGGTCTCAGAGCCTGCCCCCAAAAGAGCTTGTCTCCCCCAGCAGGTTATTCTGGTGTTATTATGAGAACTCAACATGCTCATTATGGTTGTGGCACTGTTTTCAGGGTGGCTGTCTACTCTGGTGTGCCAGCAGTAGAAATGCTTGTGGTGAAGGAAAGGCAGCGAGAGAGAAAGAGAAACAGACATCGAGGACAACGAAGAAATGATGCGGAGAGGATTCAGCAGACAAAAGTGAGAAAAACAGATAAGTGAGTGTGGGAAGATGGTGACAGATTAAACATGGAAAAAAACAAAGAGGAATAGAAAGAGAACTGCTGAGACTTGCAGAGATCACAGCAGACAGGAGCTTGTTTGACCACTTTCCACATCCCAGTGCATCACCAAACCATCCCTGCACAGGAAGGAGACAGAACCAGGAACACAAACAAGTGGACACAACCACCTGTAAAGGAAAAACACAAACCGCTGAGACACTCCACATATATACACACATGCACACGTGCAGCCGCACACTCACACTCGCACACATTCCTGGTATGAACAGTCTTCTTGTGTGCAGTGGTGCTGAGAGAGACAGCACTGTCTGCTTCAACGCCACCACCTCCGTAACCTCTGCCACTGCCCGCCGTGAAAACACACCCACACAGAGGTGACTGTCTTTACAACCTATTTATTTGTTGGGTGACATGATGTTATTTTACGTGCAGCGTGCTGCCAAAACACCACTGTTTATTAGTTTGCTCTTAGGTGTTTTTAAAATTGTCAAAAATACACAGATAGCGTGATAAATGTCTATATTTTTTCATCTGTAATCTGATTTGTATTACTGAAGAGCTTTGTCACCTGGAAACAATTCGAGACATGCTACTTATGTAAAACAGCGGTGACATTCAGATAAATATAAACCTTGAGAAACATGTGAACACCCAACCAAGCCCAGCGCCCACTTTTCTTAGCTTTTAGTCTGTAAAACACTGTATTGGCTGTTTGTGTGTATGTACAGTACATAGCTCACTGTAAACACTGATATCCAAACAGGCTGTGTTGCTGTTACTCTTGCCGTGCATCAAAGAACAGTTTTGTGTCCTCACTAGGCCCAGGCTGCAATTTGGGCTCAAGGCGTGGCCCGGCACCCATCGGGCTGTGTCCGCCCTGCGTACCAGTAATGACCCCTTCCCTATGGGGAGCGTTTGATCTGGGCTGCCTGTGTGCTTCAGCAGGACCTATTTCTGGAGCGTGGGGGGGATAAAGGGAGCTTTCAGACTTGGTGCCAATGACCATAATTAAGCAGCTTTAAGGGGTGGCAGTGAGCGCGCTAGCAAGCACCGAGTTTGTAATTTGGAAGAAGGGGGCAGAGTCGCTGTGGCTCATTGGAAGTACATGGGAGGGTCGGGTGGCACCCAACACTCGAACACAAGGCGCAGAGTGTGTGAAGGGGACTGTAAAGAGGATGTTAATGACTTACGTCCATTAGCACCCACCCCTGAGGCTGGCTGACCAACGGCTGGAGGCTGAAATGAGTGGAGATCACCGTAGCTGACACACGCAGTCAGCCCCACCCAACAGAGTGTCATTCAAGGCGACCTTTCAGCGCCAAAGGCCTCCGGCCGGTCAGCTCAAAAAGCGAACACTAATGGGCCCAAGTCACCAACATCCGAACTCTGTAGCCTCCTGGCTAGTTGTTTATCCACTGATGGTGCTGTGTGCTTCATTCATCTGAACAGGCAGTTTGCTGTAACACCAGAGTGTTTGAACATGTTCATTCAGATTTAGAGGTCAGAGATCCCCCTATCTCAGAAATGACCCAGATATTCCCTTCAAATTGATTTAATTACAATTAAAACAGGGCTACTAAAAAATTAAGTCAGTATTTAGAAAATGATCTGTGATTATGTAATAAGGCCAAAGTAGGCGTGTGTTTCTCAGAAATGCACTGAAATTAAATAAAACTAAAACCCATTGTATTATTTTATAAAGATAGCTTTGTCTATATTTGCCCATGTATTAAGATTTTTCCAATATTTTTGCCTCCACTCGAATACAATGAAGATAAAAACTCAACAGCTGCATCTCTCTGCAGATTTATTCACCTAGATAATCCACAGATCTTGTTGTGAAGAAGTTTCACATGTATTTTCACTTTCAACTGAAGTGAAATTGTACCTTTGGGAAGGACTTTCCTTCTAACAATTTCAAAAGGAACTCAAAATACTATGTCATATGTCTGTGTGCATGTTCACGAAACATCCCAAACAGATGTCAGATGGTAATTACTGGCTCTGGTGGCTGTGAGAAGGCCTTTGGTCAGTTTCATCCTGCACCAGGCCACGACCCCTATTAAGGTAACAGGAGCTGATCCAGGTGCTTCTCCTTCTGCATGTCTCCATTAACACTGATGTCAATGCAGAGGTCGCTGCAAAAATATCTCCTTGAACCAACAATTTTTTGCACAGCATGGCCAAACAGGAGGGAGCTGTTTCCAGAGAATGACTAATATCAACACCTTGAACATCAGTCTATGTGTGTGTTTTGCAATGGGTTACTCATCTTAAACCCTCATATTTTCCCCATTTGTACTCCAAGCGGAGATGAGACACACTTGCCAAGTTTATAGTGAAGTCATAAAGCTCTGATTTTCTGGTAACCAAACCAACTCACTACCTGGGAAATTCCAAAGAAGTGTCTTGGTTACTTAGAAATACCCCCAATTATTCTAGACTATTACAAAGGAGAATCTCTGGAGTATCATTAGGAGTCCTTGCTCTGTTTGCTCACCGTGTCACCGCGGTTCATTCATATGGTTAACCGGTTCGCGGGGCTCTGGGTAGGATCCATGTGGCCACCCCCTGGAGAAGGCGTGCAGTTGCTCGATGCAACCGCTGGGCTTGAAACTTGACACCTGGCCGTGCGGTGCATCGCATTTGCCATCGCTTTACCCACAGAAAGCCTATTTAAAAAGGAAAGGGATGAGTCCAGCGCTCCTGACTCCGTAGCCCCCTTTCAAAAGATCCCTCAGCTTTCTCTCTCCGGCTGCGCGTCCCTAAATCTGGATCGGCATAAATGAATGAAACACAAGGGAATATCGACAGACAATCGCACAGGAAAACTCTCTGTCAAACCAGCCTGCCAGAAGGAATTTATGTCGGGCTTGACAGGCAATTCAACATGAGTTTTTTCCTCTGGAACTTCATCCCCAGCTTGTCAAATGTGTAAAACGGCGACCGGCGTCTTCTGCCCCCCTTGCAAAGGAGTCACGCTGTGATTAACGGATCAGGTTTTTGACTGCCAGGACAAATGAATACAAATGAATTTAGGCACCCGAAGGAGAGATTGCAGAACCTCTCATCTAGACACAAAGTAAGTAACGTTTATTTTTACAGTTTCTCTGTGTTCTGATGAGAGGATGATGGAAAGGGAGCACTGGCAGGGACTGAGAGACAGGATAAAGGACGTGGATGCCTCCATGTGCGTACCTGTGATGTGCCGGCTGGCTGTGGTCCAGCTCAGCGCAGGAATCATGTCCACATGGGGGACTCCAGAGGCTCTGAATGGGCTCTGTTTGGACCTGTGGTGTCATTTGTATGGCATTTAACAGTGGCGCACATTTGCCAAAAATGAATCTGTTTGCCCAAATGTTTGTTTCCCCTGTTTTTATTTTTCATTTATCACCTGGTTCATTTGGAAGCAATTTGTGCAGGCTGCGTTTTTATTGTCCTACAAATTAGTGCGCTTTTTGCACAAGACAGACTGTGATGCTCAGAGAAATGTAGTTCATTTAAGAGTCTGAAAGTTTTTTTGGCAAATATATTCAAGTTGCTTGCAGGATCTTTGCTATGTAGTGTTTACTAAGCTGACTCATCTGTCAACACGAGCAAATCAGGCAATCATTCAGACCTATAAAATTTCACGAGAAGTTAGACTGTTTGGTAGGATGCTTTCCATGTTTTTCCATTTACGCATTCTCCAAAGCCACATTTACGCAGGGTAGTTAAGGTAGGTGTAAAGAAACGGTTTTAAAAACTAATCTAAATTTATTTAGGAAATCCTCTGCATCTGATATTACTTGCTCTGAGATTTAAAATGCAGATGTTTTATGTAAGTGTTTACAGCAAAGGTCTTCGCAGACAGTGAAAACATAACGGATTCTAGTAATATATGGAGCAAAATATTAGCTCCTGACTCTTGGCTGTAGTGTTGACGTTTTTTTTAGGGGAGTACATGCAGCAGCCTGATGTTGCTCAATTTACACTGAAAAGTCATTCATTCATTCATTTATGCATTTGTTCATTCATTTCTACACGCATGCGTCATTCTCACCCAAGGCTGATTTCTTTTTTTTTTTTTTTGGTTTTATTGCGCACTGAACATCTGGTTTAGCTAATGGATCATTGGCGAGATAGTGGGGATACAGTCATCTGGGGAGCAGGAAAGTCCGGAGACTGGACCCAAAGTCTTCTCATTTGTTAGTGCAACAAGTCTGTCAAACTGTGTCAGTTTGTAACAGCTACCTGGATGACGCGCAGGCGCTACGCGTCGTGCGTAAAGAAAAGCAAAACATGGCTTTAAGAGGTTTAATTTTAGCCACGACCGAGCAGTGATGCATTATTATGCGCGTGGATTGCGATAAAGACAACCTACCTGCGAGGTGTCATCTGCAGGGAGCGTCTTTTCACTACATGTCCACATGGTGTCGCCCTTTATGGCTGGCTCTTGATTTTTCACAGGTAAATTCTTAGGCGATGTCTTTCCATATTGTGCCATTTTTCACACTGGAAAACAGCTGTTGGAGTAAAATCTTAAAATGTGGTAACAAGCCAGATGGAAAAAAAATTGAGTGCATCATTTTTGTTTTCAGTTACCCCTAAATCCAGATATGTTTATGTTTCATCTGTTCTAAAAGTAGAGTAATAGCTGGAACAAGACTGGTCTAGGTCATTTTATAAACTAATTAGGGAGTAAACAGTGAGGGATTTCTTGATTGTAGAGAGGACAGATGATGAGCACACTGGTCTCTACACTCTCCTCCTCATCATCCTCTGTTAGTGTCAACTCATCCAGAGGAATTTTCCGCTGTGTGTGTGTGTGTGTGTGTTCACGGAGGCAGGATCACCTTTGGGAAATCCTCTCAGGGAATCAATGAGTAGTCCTAAGCTGTGACTGGAAACTACACTGGCCTTTCTGTGTTTTTTTTTTTTCTTCTCTCTTCAACCTTTGACTGGTTGTCGGCCTGCAGACAGGTTGCTGTTTGAGGGGGCGGTGATGGTTCTTTTGAGGGGTCGAGAGGTTAGAATCAGAGTTCAGGAGTGGGTGATAAAGACAATAATGGCATAAACATATGATCAAAGAGTGAGATTTGGAAAAAGAAATACAGCAGAGAAAGAGGAAATCATCTTGTTTGCATCTTTACTACTGTAGCTTGAATTATGTGGCACTAGATATCTCAGTCAATTAGAGTGACTGAATTTCTTTAGCCACATAGGGAAATTATGTAACAAACATTCAGATGCTCTGACTCACTCTCTCCATCACTTTATTGCTCAGTCACACTGCTGTGTTGATCGCTGTGGCATCTGTCCCTTCACTACTTTTTTTTTTTTTTTAATGACTTGGTTGTTTGATAGCAAAGATAATCACAGTTTAGATCAGCTGGAGTGGAGGGAGAGATGGTATCAGCAGCGCAGAGCAGCGTTCCTCCCTCTTTTGTCTGTGAAATGTGAGTTCAATTGCTCACAGCACTGTATCAACTGTCTGGTTTAATGGATGACTGAGGAGGAGGAGGAGGAGGAGGAGGAGGAGGGATTGTTCATCTTGCCTGTGTTTTGTCCAGTCAGCTTGGTGGAGAATTCCCTTGGGGAGTCATGTCATAGCTCACTGTTGCAGTCAGAAAAACCACACAAGACAGGGTCAGCGTACAGATGCCAGTCGTTCTGATTTAAACGTCTGCAGCGTACACACTTCCCACCCCTCCCTCAGGGCAGCCACCTCTCCACAGAGGAGAAATCCCAACCTGTCACGTACACTTCAAAAGCAGCCTAATGAAAATCTAAACAAGCTACCGAGAACTTTTAACGTGAAAAGCCAAAGAAAACAGCGGCGTTTCCCAGGAAACTTGGTCCAGTTTCCACAGATATAAACAGCCGGGGGGGAACAGAATGAGAGTCGTTTATGCCGCAGTTTAAAAAAAAAAAAAGAAATCTCAGCATTCATGACTCATTTTCGGAAAGCGGATCTCTCCTCAGCTGATAAGACACTGAATCAGACTGTAATCAGCTCGGAGTCTGGCAGATACAAACATCCTGCGTAACCACAGACAGCTGTGTGTGTGGATGGCTGTGATGAAGCTTTATTAGCAACTAGGAGCTGAAAGAGCAGGAGACATAGACACCATAAACATACATATAAGCACACCATTTTACACACACACCTTGATTATAATCATTCAGGCCCCTTAGGGGAAGGAGCCACACTTTTAACGCCGAAAATTACTTCTAACAGACACATCTTTGTCTGGGGTAGCGCAGGTAAATATGTTTATGCAACACTTACCGTCTTTCCCACATTTATATATTTCAAACCCCTGTTTGCCTGCTTCTCTGTGGCCCTTCCAGCCCACAGCTGCTATACACATTTCCTCCTCCGATATGTGTGTGTGCGACCATGTGTGTCTGGGTGACCTCCAGCGGTAAACAGTGGCTCCCCTGCCTGTCACCAGATCTCGGTCCCCCGCTGAGCTCTCAATCCACTTGCCAGCCAGTCTCCCTGAAGTTTTTTTTTTTTTTTACTGCACACCTGGATGCGGTGAAGGCGTTGAAAGAGACTGTTCTGTTTTTGTTTTCTGTGTGCGTGTGCATATGCATGTTGGTTTTGGGAGCAGAGTTAATGGATAAGTCCTACGATAGTGTTTTTGTCTCCAAAACCGCAACTTGAAGCCATGTGTGTGTGTGTGTGTGTGTGTCTGTGTGTGTGTGTGTGTGTGTGTTTTTGTGTGTGTGTGTGTGCGTGTGTGTGTGTGTGTTTCAGAGAATGAGAGGTGCTCTGAGTTGTAAGTGCTTTAGCAGAATCCAGCCCCCATTTGTTATTCACATCTTAGGTCAATTGCGAAACATGTGGTTTTTGTTTGAGTCTGTGTTTTTGGTGATGATGTTAATGTTGTTAGTTAATCTTAGACCATTGATATCTGCCATAGAATTCATAATGACAACAGTTTTGCCATTGTTAAAGGAGATGTTGAGACATTCCTCTCAGGGTCAAATGCAAGTAATTCTAATTTTGGTACCATTTTCTGACAAAGCTTTTTTTTTATTATTTTTATTAAGGGCCTAAAACATTTACTAGTGCTTTATGAATTTGTTACAAGCATTAATACAGACTTTCACATGGCCAAGTTGTGGAAAATCCCTTTGGCTTGTTGGACAGTTTCACCAGCAGGACCAGAACCTATTACTGTTTATAAAGTGCAGATTTGATGACTAAACCTTTGATTAATGACTACATTTATACCTCAAACACTGATGAGTTATTTCAAAAAAATGCATGAACTTTTATTAATGGAGTATATAACAAGATTCCTACCAAATGGAAAGGATCAACGCCATCCAGAAGGATTTTTAAGAACCTGGAAACTCATTTGTGTATTGTCATACAGGCTTGTAAATGATCTATAAAGCAGCGGTAATGATTTGATTTATTATTTTAATGATATATTAATAAAGCTCTTATTTACACTGTATAAATAGCTTTATGAGAAAATGATGGAACTGTTTCATGGGTTAAGAAGTTGTCTAACGTCCTTCTCCTCTCTTCCCCCAGGAGAGCCCTATTGCTCTGTACCGTTTTATATTGTACTTGTTACCTGGGACTTACGCAAGTACACTCTGAAGGTAAGACACAGCTTCTCCACTCGCTTCACTTTCTCACCTCTTTTGTCTGCACTGAAAATTTTAACCAGTGGAAAAAATTGTCAAAGTTATTGGAGCACCGGGGGAGATTTTGGAGTTATTCTTTGCCTGTTTTGGTCCCAGCCCAAGCACGTAAACACATTGCTATGAGAATTGGGCCAACCGTTTCCATGACAACAGGTGTTGAGTAAGCTAAGTTGAGTGAACACAGGGGAGTGACATAGATTCAAAGCTGACCGATACTCTCGAAACGCTCCTTTCTCACTTCAGAGATTTACAAGATTCAGTTGACAGGATGTAAAAGTCACTGTTTCAGATGATGTACAACCGCTGCAGAAGATTCTTCTTAGCAAAGCATCTATAAAAGTCTACAGCTGATGTTTTATGATAATACGTCGAGGGATGAGGGGAAAACAATATGACAATGTGAAAATGTCACTCGTAGTGATGAATGTCTTGTACAGAGAGTTATAACCCAAATCTGCAACCTTCACAGCTTTGCAGCAAGTTTCAACTTATTGCTTAGTTGGGTTGAGACTAATGAATATTTACATTGTCGGGGAGTCTGTTGACTGTTTTCTGGATGAGTCCATTAGTTGTTTAGTGCATAAAATGCCAGAAAATTGGTGAAAAATCTGTGTCTCCTCAAGCCAAGATGACAATTTAAGATTTCTTGTTTTTTCCACAACCTGAATATAGCTAGTGTACTGTCACTGAGGAGTAAAGAAACTAGAAAATATTTGAATTTAAGATACTGGAATCACAAAACTCAGTCAATTAAACACAGCTCTGTGACTTTGATTTGTGAACTCATTGTGTCATTGTTGCCTGCTGTGCATAGTCAAGCATTCAGCAGCTAAAAGACATTTCCCTCAGGAGTTGGCAGAGACCAAAACAGAGCTAAAAGAGAGTGAGGTTTCACTGATATTCCAAATTCTCCCTACATCGCCAAGGTGTAATTGAGAGTGTGCCCTGTAGTTTGGGTAATTATTTTAGCATCCACTGACAGCTTGTCAATGCTACAAGATGTGCCGGTTTTCATCTCAGTTTCACTACCTAAAGATGTTTTGTGGGTAGTTGAGCTACTTTTTGTACCATTTCACAGTTTCCCCAGATAAAAAAAGTTATAGATGCAGTCCAGTGAATCGGTCCTATCTCTTCTCTAGTTATTATGATTGAGACTGACACGTTATAGGGTTCAATAGGCACGATGAAGCAATGACTGAAGACTGATGGCTGACAAAACCAAGTGTCATTTCTCTTCATTATATCCTGGCTGAAATATTTTTGTCTAGATTCAACTGTCATGCTGTTACTAAGTCATTTCTGTGATGAGTTTCGGGAAATCTTACAGCTGTTCTCCTAAGGAATGATTTTATGACATTTACTACAGTATTGTCTGTTCTAGAACTCTTGATGGAGATCATTTTTTACAGTTGTAAACATATATTAGATTTCTTTAGATCTAGATTGGTCTAGTTGGGTGTTGTTGTCAGAAAATTTCACTTCAGACCCTTTAAAAGCGAGCATGTCAGGCCTGTTGTGATAGTGGGACTGGTTTTAGGGTTTGATTCGGCTACTAACAGTGGTGGACTCATAGTCAATCAAGAGTCTTTGTTTCGATAAACTCCACAGTTGGCTCTGGCAGGGTGAACAACAGGAGTTGGAATGCCAATCGCCTCTCTCTGTCTTTTTCTCGAATACCGCATAGTGTTTTTAGACATCAACAGGGACTTTTTCAGCCACAGTTTGGATGCTCCCAGCCTCCCAAACTGTATTTAGTGAGATTCTTTTGATCCTTTGTCTCGCCAACCGCGCTGTATCCCCTCGAGAGCCGAGATTGTTGTCTGTTGTTACAAAAAAAGTCCTGTTTAATTTCTGACAGCGTAGTTTGGCTGCTCGCACTCTGCCATCATCACCACCACACACAGTGAGTAGAAGCAAAAGGCAAGACTGATGCCAAGTGAAAAATCACCCGCTGATCCTCCTGTTAAGCGGCTGTGGAGGCCATATGATCACTCTCTGGATCCCAGACAGCTGACTCAGTTCTGATTAGATGATTGCCTAACACTCCCTTTGGGAGCATGAACCCAGTTAAAAAGTTGTATGTTGTATCTTATTGTATACCATTTTCCTACCCGCTCGTCACTCTTTATTCTGGCGGGGACATTTTTCCATGTCATAAACCCTCTACATCAGAAAAACTCTAACTTTTCAACAAAGCATATTGCGCCATGTGTTGTCCCCAATCTTAGTCGTAATTATGAGACAAAGCCTTGATTTTCTGTTATAAACATTAGCAAGCATGCAATTAGTTTTCACAAGTGCTGATTCCAAATCGGATGTTTTGGGAATACATGTAATGTGTTACTGTAAGAGTGATTAGGAAATATTATAAATGGCTCACTGTGGACAAGCACAGGCCAGCCAGAGAAAGACCATTTGAGTCTGAATCGGTGACTTCATCCTCTACAAGGGATATGATTACAGAGGGAAGAGCCTTGGACTTTCTCGCTGTCCTACTTGAGTGACTTGGCACCAAGTGAATCTATGAGCTCTATCCATGTGTTAAAGATGCATAGAGTGTGCTGTACATGTAAAACCGCATGGTTAATACAGCATATGCCGCAGTAATGGCACGAGTTAAGTGAAGACATTGGAGACAGGAGTCTATGTACAGAACAGACACGTGTAATGCACCCCCTGCCTCACTGCCAAGTCCTGCAGTCCTTTACTGCACAAGAGACCACACAGAGAGGAGAATTCACTATGTGGATGGGTATACACTATACCCAATGTAGGTCTTGTTTCTATTTTATAAAGCCCTAATGTTTTGAGGCAAAGGAAAGTCTTACAGCCTATAGAGAACATGGAAAGACCATAAAGAGCTGGTGGTATAGGAAAGGCAAACCTCCATTTGGATCACTTTTCACTGCAAAAATTGTTTGGTTTGGATATGTTTATGTACAGGATTGTATAAAATCTGATTGCAAAATTGTTAAAATGTGTTATATATTAGTAGTACTCAATAGTTTTTTTGCCTAACTGAAGGTTTGTTTGACATGATACATATACAGGCGCTTTCTGCAAAAGAGATCTGAGCTGCTTCCTCCCTCAGGTCAAATTCCTTGATAACTAACAGTGCAACTAGGAATAAAATGTCCTCGCTTAAATTTTTTTTTTCTTTTTTACACTTTCCGTGCAATTATATATTTACAAGCTGTGGGGCCCAACACTTAATGAATCCTGCATTATAGAAAGACAAACATTTCATTGACGTTCTAACTCTGCATGTCTTACCAGCACAGCAACCGTTAGGACATCCCATCTGTCCTTCCCCTCATCTTCCCCACTGTCTGTCATCTCATCAACATTGCTTTCCCACTTTTCTATCTTTCCACAAGCAGGGCTTCTATACACATGTCCCCATTAGACAAGGCCCGGCGACCACAGGTCAGAGTGAGCCCAGAGACAATAAAAGATGTGAGGGGCCTATAGGTCTGAGATCACAGGTCATCGGGAGAATGAGCGCTGGGACTACTGAGACTGAAGCGCTGAATAGAGAGTCAAAGTTGGCTGAAAAGGCTGGAAACTGTGTTCTGCCTCCAGGCAGGGAGATGTTGTGGTTACTATGTGGTTACTGTGGCCATGTTCTGAATGTCCGAACATTACTCTGCTGATGAGAGGGACAGAGAGGAGCAGCAGAAGAGGTTGTCTGATGATATCCTTTGGTTCATTAAGCCTCTGTAGCCACTAAACAAAGAACATTTCCAAAACATGTACTTTACCATACAATACAACAGCATGCAGATGTGCTAAATGATGTGTAAGTAATAGAATTTCACCACTAAATGTACGTTTGGAACCTCAGCTCTTCCCATTGTGTTTACATATATTCGTCAGCATTACACAGCATCCACTGGTCTGTCTGTGTGTTGGCCAGGTGGCTCCGAAGAAAGGATTAGAGTCTTTAGCCTGATTGTGCGTTCCTGGTACTGGCTGTTTTGGCCTTCAGTTCCCTCACAATTACCTCTATCAGGCATCATGTTTCCAAAACCACAGGGTGAATACCAACAACAAAGTCTTGTCCTGCTCCATGCTTTGAAAAGTGTGAACTAAAAAAACATACGCTATCCCTAGATTTGCTAGAATCATTTTGCAATTTTAAACTTTTTGTGATCATATTTTAATTATCTTCTGCTCTGTGTTAACAAACATTACCTTTGTAGTTTATAGGACTATAGGTTGAGAGAAGAGATTACATAAAGATAAGGCCACACATTTAGAAATGTGCTTAGCTTTAGCTGCAAGACTCTTAAATTATATCACAGTAGAATAGTTGCCACATTAGGCTGAGATGCTACTGTTTGTGTTGTAGCCTTACAAACTTCAATGCAGTTTTAAATTAGGAGATCACAGAGGCAGAATCAGATTTTGTTTGTGCTGCTCCTTTAAGAATTTGCCAAACCCTATGAAGCAGTAAACATGAAGCACTTGTTGTGGGCATACTTAAAGCTGTTTGCTGCATCACAAGAGTCATGCAGCCATATTGGGGAGAGCTGTGATTCTGCAAACCACCGGCATTTGAAACAGTAGCCGCCACAGCACCTCTGTGCAGCATCTACCCACTCAAAGAGCAGGAAGCTGCCAAACAAGGTCATTCCATACTCCCCCATCATCCTCCTAGTTTTATGTCTGTCTGGACATAAATTTGTTTTGGCCACAAGTTGCAGTAAACAGCCTACAGAAGCAATTTGGTGACCTCAAAAGCCAGTGAGTTTATTATTGTTAGTATTTCATTTTTTTCATTCTCATTCTTTTCCTCCATCTGTTCACCCTGCAGTGGTTCAGCTCCATCATTTTGTAAATTGCTGTTGCTGTTCAGTAACGGCTGGAAGGTCAGTCGTACATGATGTATGGACGTGATGATAACAGTACATGCAATGCTTTTATTCTGCTAAGAGTCATGTTTGGAAAATTGGCTGTTAATCCACTGTATTCAGGTTAAATATTTTGCAGAGCAACTGTATACATGAGGTCAGACTGTATGAAAAGAAACAACATTTTAAATCGTTTCATTTAATGCATTTTTATTTGTGGTTGTGTGAATGTTGCTTCTTTAGCAACATTCACACTATTTAACATCCACAGATGATTGTGATCAGTATATTATTGAACTCACATGTGAACAACCCATTTTGGGCACAGAAAGTTTCTAATTAGACTTGATGCTTAGTGTGAAGCTCATTCCTTTCCTGTGTCTGTACAACTTCCCTGTTCTACTCCTTGTGTGATGTTTATACTTTTTAATACTAAACCTTTCTTTGCAGACCAAAGAGGAACTGAAGTATGAACTAGACAAAACACAAATGATCGAGAATCAACTAAACAGATGTGTTAAGAAGGATAATGTAAAGTCTTTAACCTTAAAATTAAACAAAAAATGCATTTGTTTGGTATTAAAGTGAGTAATTCATAACAAACCTGCCATTGTTACATGCATATTTAACTCTACTCTGCCCTCTTTCCAGATGTGGACATCCTCCAAAAGTTGGGGCTTAAGGGAGAGAAGCCGTCACGCTCGGTGCCAGCAGGGGTCATTCCATTCAGATCGGGGATCATCCTCAACCAGCGGGCGCACATCGACGCTCCATTGCGATCGATCCTTCCAGCGGCCTTCTGGCCCAACCTGGCACTGGTCCTGAGTGTACGCTCACACCGTGTCAACAGCGCTTTCCTCTTCACCCTGCTCTCAGGCCGCAAGAAGCTCCTGCTTGGTCTGCAGCTTGTACCGGGCAGCCTGGTCCTCCACACAGGACCAAACACCTCAGTGGCACTGCCCTATGAGCCCCATGATGGCCAGTGGCACCAGCTGGCAGTGGGAATTAATGGACAGAGAGTGACTCTATATGCCTCCTGCGGAGAGCAGAGTGTTCATGCAGACTTTGGGTGGGACAGTGAGGAAGGATTGGCTCCAGAGCTCCAGGGCTCCTTCCTGCTGGGCCGGACAAGCCAGCAGCAAGCTTCAGCACACTTTGAAGGAGCCATCTGCCAGTTTGACCTGGTCCCTTCTGCACAGGCAGCTCACAACTACTGCAGGTACATTAAGAAACAGTGCAGGGAAGCTGATACATACAGGCCTAACCTTCCTCCTTTGCTGCCTATTCTACCACGAGAATCAAACATCACAGCTACTGCTGCTACCCCTAAACGTGGTGGCCCAGAAACCGCCAAAAAGCCCACAGGATTGAGCCTTGCCAGGAGTGCTGCCGCTGCTGCCTCGGCTGTCAGATATGTAGCCCCCACCCAAACAATAAAGCCCAACCATGTGACCATTCTCACACCCCTTCTGGGGACTGTAATGCCAGTCACAGCCCACCTTGGTTTGGTCTCTCCACCTCCCAAGACCAGGACCGAAAGTGTCACGGCACCACTCAGGACAGAAAAACCACCCACAAAACCACCAACCCTAAAACCCTCCACTCCTAAAGTTTCAAATCAGAAACCCTCTAAACCCACTCCCCCAAAGCCCACTCCTCAAAACAGTGCAAAAAAGGTGATTGCAGCAGCAGACAACAAGAAGAAACCTACTATTCCAGCCACTACCAGCACCAAACCCACCAAGACAAAGCCTGGCTCTACCTTATCAGATCAAGGTGTAGTCCCAAAGAAACCACAGCCTACCACAGCTAAGAAAACATCTCCCAAACCTTCCAAAGCCACTCCGTCCAAACCTAAAGTAAACTCTGTCAAAGTTGTTCCTTCTAAACCAACAATATCCAAAGTCAACCCCTCAAAATCAACAATCTCCAAAACTACAACTGCTAAAACCTCCAAGCCAATATCCAAACAGATTCCCAAGTCAACAAAGCAACCCAAAACTACCAGGGCTCCAGTCACCCCGCGACCTACCAAGCCTTCTTACAACGCAGTAACACCACCTGCTACTGATGGCTTCCAGAGCTGGGAGGTGCCACCAACACAGTTCTCCTTGCTGGCAGGACCTAAGGGACTGAAAGGAGATTCAGGCATGCCGGTAAGAACTTCTGTTTAGCTTGAGATGATGAGTGAGATTTTTTGTGTGCAGATACCACAAAAAAGCTAAAGGTTCTACAAAATCAAGATGAACAAGAAACTCACAGTCTGAATTTCAGGTGTTTGTGCCGGAAGTAGCTGGTGGTGAGTTTAGATTAGTAAAGAGGAAAAAATTAGTAAAGTATCCCACTGGGGTCATCCCAGTTTGTGCTGGTCTTTGTCAGACCAGGTTTGATTAATATATTCTGGAGCTAGAAATAGGAGACCACAGAGAAATATAGGTTAATATGGCACCATCTTCTTTCCCACACAGGTTAGAGGTCCTCCTTTTTTTATCTTCCTTCTATCCTCCTTCCTCTGTGCAGAGAACCCTGCAGGCTGGGTGTGACGTGTCAGGTCTGACGCCTTGCCGTCTCAGCACCAGATTCCTCTGTCAGAGAGTGCTAGTCGAGGTCACATGCCCCCCTTTCAAAGCAAGGTGAAGGGTCAGAGCAGTCAGTAAACATTTAGCTTCTCAAAGCAGCCGCGAAGGCAGGCTAGGCCTTCAGTAGGTCACTTGAAGCAGGAACGCTGAGGCAGCTACTTTCCCCTTTTTCAGTTCACACCCAGCATCAGAGGCATCTCAGTTGCATCTTGAAGGACCACAAATTCAGCTTCATATTATACTTCATTCATGGGTAAACTGCGACTACTTCTTAACAGAACATAAATGCATACTTACTCTTAAACTGTATGTGATCGGCCACAGATCAAAGAAAAGGATTTCTTTGAATGTCAAGTTGTTCTGAGTGGGTTTTAACTTCCTAAAGAGTCTGACATGATTGTTGTCACATAACTGTCACCTTCAAACGTAATCAGACCTCAGTGTCTCTTGGGCGTGTTCTTATTCGAGTCGTCTTAGTGTAAAGTGTGAGCAGAGCCTGTGGGTTTGATTCGTGTGCCCTTCTAGTAATCTGTAATTTGCTACTGCAGGCTGCAGACTGCAGAGAGCAGCGTGTCTGGGGCTGGCTAATTTACCTCTGCACTGATGTCCACGCCAGACTTTGCTGTCATTACAGTGAACCAAATTACTGCCATCTAGTAAGCACGACTTGTAATCTCGATGTGAAGTGCAATAATCTGCCACAGAAAATAGATTGTAGAAGGATCATTAAGGGAAGTTAGAAGGTAATTTACCAAAGAGCTGCACATTAACAAGTGCCGATACTCTGCTCAGGTTCATATTTGGCCAAATGTATGATAAATCATATTATTCTTAAAGGAGTGTTTTTAATACAAATCTGTGCCTAAATATTAAACCGAGCAAAACTCTGAAAGAAAAGAAGAGAATGTAGGCTGGGGTGGAGTTATAGCCCAGAAATACATTAAATCTGTGCACATACACTGCTCTTTTGTTTGTTCTGTCAGTTCCTTGATATAAATGCAGTTCAAGAAGAGGGCAGGATATGTTAGATCAAATAGATTATTGATTGTAAATGCTAGGGCTGCAACTGTTTCCTGTATCTGTTGAATATTTTCCAGTTAATCACTTAATGGTCAATGAGAAAAGAGAGTAAAACCTGTTCATTGGTGTTTCCCAAATCCAAAGATGACATCCCCAGGTGGCTTGTTTTGTCCACAACCTTGAATATGTACTTTACTGGGGAAGTAAGGAAACCACAATTTGAATTGAAACTTAAGAAGCGAAAATGGAATGATTTAGATTTTTGTTCTTCAAATATTATTCATTTGTAATGGAACGATTGATTATCAAAACAGTTAATTAATTTATTAGCTGCCAACTTAGTGATTAACCATCGTAGCTGTTTAAATGCACATGCATGCATACGTGTGTGGGTTTCTCTGTTTGTGTAGCTCAGTGGTACCCTGAGAGATCCCAAAAGAACCCAGTTATGCCTCCTTTTTAACATACCTTGCATTTTGAAAATACACGTGCCCTGTGCATACTCTGTCTCTCACTCTTCTTCCCACTGCACAGCATTTTACACATAAACTCTACCTCTTTTGCACACACATTTTGACAAATGTGAAAGTCAGAAGCCAGGCTGAAAACTTCTTGATTCATTATTTCAGGTTTTGCCTTGTCATCCCTCACCGTTCCGCCTGAAACATTTAGAGTCTTCAGCTGAAACTCAGTAGAAGTGCGATTTGGGCTTTCATTGTGCAGAAGCTGAACTCTGGCTGCCAGAACAAACATCCAGTGCAGGCGCAGATATGGCACAGTTCCTCTTCCGAAGCACCTTTGGCTCTTTCGCTGATGCTTTGAAAATGACTTCCTTTGAGATTTGTCCCACTGCACACCTGAATGTGATTTATGTATTCAGAATTTTTGCTGAAAGTGAGTGTTGGCGTTTTAATTTGATAATCTTTTAATTGAAGGAGCACGAGTGCGGAGATTAAATTTATTTTGAACCCAAACTGCCTTCTGTAAAATTCCATGCTTATTCAGGCTTCTGTCTTCAGTTAAATTGTACCGGCAAGCTGCCTGTACTTAAAAGCCGCCCGGCGGTTTTAAAGAGGTTTAATTTGTGAATTATGGCAATAAAAGATTAGAGAGGATTGTGCTAATTTGCACTGTTTGTACAGGTAGTTTTGAATTGTTTATAATGAAAGCAAAGCAAGTTCTATTTTTAGATCACGGCACAACTCTTTGCACAACAATACATAGTTCAGATTTCCTCACAGGCACAGCCAGCAAGTCTAAACACCATAACTGAAACCAGCCTTTGCCATCACATTTTGTTTGAAATGTGGTGATTGGAAGATGCTTTCTGATGTGGGGATGTGATGTGTCTGCTACCTCTCTGGGTAGAGAACTGTAACGAAACAGATTCTCTTTGGAAAAATGAGATACGTTAAAGGTGGACAGGTGTAAAGAGGAAGGGACAGTGGGAATAAACAAACAAACAAACAAGTGTAAGGAAGGAAGGCCGAAGCAGTGGGTGGAAGTGTGAAGATGGACAGGAGTGTGTGTCCATGTTGACAGGTCTTTAGGCCACCACGGAGCGCACCACCTGCAACAATAGGGGTGGTCTCAACCGTGGAGGTCATCCTGGAAGAGACAGTGGGGGGCCAATTATAATCTCCTGAGCTATATAAACCAGATCGCAAACTGTATTCAGGTAGTGGCTGTGTTTACAATAACCTTTAAACTCAGGTTTGTTTTGATGTTGAAATTGTTTTTGAAGCAGCCCCTTGTCTCTTAAAGTTCATAGCCTTGTGAAAATTGAGATGTGGAAACTACAGACATTGTATAACCCCAGCACATCAATAACGCCGCTTTATGGTCGATGCTGCTGCTTTTTTACTACTTTCTCATATCTGTGTTATCTCAGGCATCAAATTTAACAATGTAGTAAGGACACTGTAATGCACTTTACAGTGAGCAAAACATTTAAAAAATGTCAAATAGATGCTTTAACACAAACTTACATCAGAATCCGGAGTCCTGCAGGTCGGTTCTGTTAGCCAGAATAACCACACGCGCTCTGTTTTTCCTCACTTCTCCTTTTTCCTCTTTTTTGATTAAAAGAAAACGAATGAGCACAAGCCCGATAAAGGCACACAGGGGCATTGAGTGGTGCAGGAAATGACCTGTTATTTCTAGTGTTTCTACGGTTTCCTGCCGCACAGGCTCGGAACTTCATGATGGATAAGGCTGAACTCTCATCACCTTGAGATGGAATTACTTCAGAAGGAGAAGGTGTCGCTCTTTACGCTGCAGACAGAGTGCAGCCTGTGTGATGTGGCGGAGTTCACTGTGGAAACACACACGAGAGTCTTAATGACCTGACGGTTTTGACAGAGTACCGCAGACGAAGATTGCTTAGGTATTGAATAAGATCATTTGTTTGGTGTATCAGTATGCAACACTGACTGCATAATCTCTCTCCAGGGACTGCCAGGACCTCCAGGGAAGACAGGCATGCCCGGCAAGAGGGGTCCTCGGGTAAGTCTCCTCACCCACCCCTCAAACACCTCCAGCTACATCCAGCTCACTTCCATTTGTGTGCTCTAAAAATGACTGTCTGGTGTTTGATCCCAAGATTTTTCAATGCAAACATGTTAATAAGCATGTCTTTATTTAGGTTCATGGAGGGTACTTGTGTGTGCGTTGTGTTTGTTTGTGTTTTTTCTGCTGTGGCTGACGTACATGTTGACCGAAAGCCTAAACACAAACAGTCATAATAACCTCCTTGGCAGAGAAGTGACTCAGAAGGACAGACAGGCAGACAACGACAGAGGAGACTGTATCTGTGTGTTCCAGCCCAGCAAAGGCGAAGTCCTGGACTGTTTTCTGCAGTTACAATAATAACCTGCCAAAGCTAGTCTCCCACATCACTTTAAATCCCTCCCATCGACCAGCTGACACACACACACACACACACTCTCTCTCATATACTCACACACAAAGTTTTCCTATGCAGGCAGATTGACCATATTCAGCACGGGCCTGCGAGCGCTGACCTCCCACCCCTAAGCATAAACAGGAAAGCTCCTATAAAGACGGCCTTTCAAAAGGCTGCCTGTGCCACAGGATGCCTAATAAAAGCACTGTAAACAGACAGAGAACACATGGCTCCGCTGGACTTTCTTCTCCTGACTGAGCTTTTGCGGCAGGCTGCGCTAACACTTCATAGGAATCCCATTCTGGCCTAATGAAAGGCCTCTTTTTCCAAGGCAGTTAAATAGATATAGTCTCATTCAAGGGTCTTCTTTCAGGAATTCTCTGTTACTTCCTCTGTTTCTCTCTGTCCCTAATGTATGCATCCAGACGGACATATGTGTGTTCAGCCATGCTGGCAGTGTGGTCTTATTGTAGGGTCACTGCTTTGTCCAATCTGAAATATCTCTGTAACTTCTGGATGCATTGTGATGAGATTTGTTGTCGTCATCCACTCTGTTTCTACATTGTCCACTAGTGGCACTTTTAGGGTTAATATTTGTGGTTTTGAGTGAAATGTCTGGACAAGTTTTGGAGGGATTGCCATGAAACTTGGAGGAGGAGGAATTATGATAACTTCGGTCGTCTCCTCAATTTTCCTCCAGCATCATCCATCCACCCATCCATTATCTATACACCGCTTCATCCTCACTCGTGTCACAGGGGGGCTGGAGCTTATCCCAGCTGACTCAGGGCGAAGGCAGGGGACATCCTGGTCACCAGTCTATCGCAGGGCTGCACTTAGAGACAGACAACCAAGCACACTCACATTCACACCTACGGACAATTTAGAATCATCAATTAACCTCAACATGTTTCTGGACTGTGTGGGAAGAAGCTGGAGCCCACGCTGCACAGGGAGAACATGCAAATTCCACGCAGCAATAGCACCATTGCCTCACTGGGATGTGAACCTTCTTGCTGCAAGGCAACGGTGCTAACCACCGAGCCACCTTGCAGCCCTTCCAGTATCATAATAAGGTCAAAATCCTTATTTGCGCCTTAGTTTGTTTCCAGAAATCTACTAAATGAATTGGGGTCCCATTGGTGTTGAATATTTCAGCAGCTTTTATCTAAGACAGCAGACATGTAAACATTATAACTGCTAATCATTAGAGTGCTATTTTTGTGTGCATGTTAGCAAACTGGCACTACCATTTACCTTACAGCACAACTATGCCCAAGTGCAAACAAACACAACTCCGAGTGTGGCTCTAGACTTGTTTTTTTTTCTGTATTACAGACTTGGATAAGCCTTTGACTCCTTGTTTTACGATGTTAATTACAAGGAATACATTACAAACAAGCAATTCAGGCAGTCTAGACAATGGATTCATTTAAAGACATCAGAAATAATTGCCTAATGTTTTACCAACTGCATAGACGGTATATACGGATGTATGTGGCTCAATATTTATGTTTTTTAAAGCCGTGCTTAGTGTTTGTGTGACTCTTAAGCTAAAGTCTCTGTGATCCCCCACCACTATAGATGTATAAGGAGGTCTTTGTCTGGCTTTAATTAAAGCTATTTAAGTCCATTCAGCACCTCCCATCTCGTCTCTAGTAGCGGTTCCACAACATCAGTTCTACTTAGGTGTATTTCTTAGGATACAAATCAAGCTTACCAGGAATAAAACTTTGATTGAGCTTAAAAATTTAAGCAGTGAGCTGTGTGAACTCAGTCAAGCCAAGTATAATTCTAAGTGGAAATAATTTCCCCAAATATACTCAAAGAGTGCTGCAAAAGGCTCAAGGCTGTGAAGAACAATTTCTCTGTTCAGGACCAGCAAGCAATGAATCCGTGTATTGAGTGATATTGATCATTTCTTCACAAGTAAACACAAAAATCAGTCACAACAAAACGGTTAAAACTCTAAATTTGCACTGCAATCTGTAATCCTTTAGCTTTGGTTGGAGCCTGCACTGGTTTGCATATTTTAGCTCCAACTTGGCAAAGCTTTAATGTCTGTGTCAAACCTTATTTATCAGCGTTATGTATCGACCAATCACCTCAGACTGATTTACATCCTGGCGGCTCAGACATGGCCTTTGTCTGCCACAGCAAACCAGCTGTTGAACTGCCTGTGGCATTGTCAGTGGAAGTGGTCAGTTTGCAAAGCGCAAACAATGAAAACAAGCCTTTTCAATAAAAAAGCACTTGTAAAGGTCATCGGTTTTGATGCCGCTTTAACAGAGGTCACTTGCAAACACACCGGCAGTGTCTGACTCTGACCTCGCAGTCATTTTGTTTAACACGCACACTGGCACACATTGGCGCTCACACGGGAGTGAATACACGCCGCAGCGCTAATCCCACACTGTGTAGGGCAGACATATGCGGCTGTGTTTATGGCCTGCATATATAAAGAGTGAGACAGATTATGGAGCTTTCCTGTAAACAAAAGCATTTATCAAGTTTAATTGCCGCTGCCATGTGTATGTGCAAACACGGAGGTACACACATATTTACACACACGCACTCCACGCAAACACATGCCGCGCAAACTCCCTCCGTCTGGGCCAGATGAGCGTGTGGTTTCAATTTGGGAAAAAGAAGTGCACTTGTTGATCGGTGAAATAATTAACTCCAAATCTGAATTTATGCTGCAGGCTGCTGCGGCTGCAGGCTCGCAGGTGGCGAAGCGTGATTTGATCATTTTCTTCGAAGTGAAAGACGAGTTTCCGCTCACAGCTGAAGAGAGAGCAGCGCCACCGTTGCTTTTTTTTTTTTAGTTTTTTTTTCTTTGCATGACCCTCTGTAGCCTTGGATTACTGGAAGTCTGTATGATGACACACAGAGCACCATTGAGCCCGAGCAGCACCACCCATGAACCTTGACCTCTGATCCCACACATGTGAGTGTGAGATGCCGTCACTATGGCAACGGATGTCAGTACAGAAGCTTTTTCTAGATGTCCATGAATAGTCTGGCCAAGCTTTTTCTAGTCTGTTTGCGGGTGCATAATGACGACGTGGTAGACGGGTGCGAGAGGAAAACGTGGATTCATCGTGAGTGCGCAGGCCGAGATCTAACCGAGGACCGTGTTCGTCTGGAGCCTGCTGGGTCAAAAGGGTCTTTGTCTGAGCGAAAAAAATCTCTGTCACCCATCTTTCCTCGTGCTTCCCCTCAAACCGTTCCTCTGTCACTTAAACAAACTCCCCCCACCTTGCTTCACCTGCACGTACTCACATCCCAGATGGCCGTATAGAAACCTGGAAAACTATGACTATAAAGGACTTTGAAATAAGTAAATGTTCTGAACCCCACTGGGAGCAGGTTGTTGGGCTGTTTTGGTAACTCCAGGGGGGCAGGTCGGCTTCTTAAGGGTCTTTAGATCCCTGGAATAAATTGCGTGGGAGGGTCTCCACTTTGGAATATTACTGTAATAAACTTCGGAACTGTAAAAAAAATCACAGACCATGTTTTAATTCACTATTTCTGCAATTCCCTTTGGGCGTTTTAATGCATTTTTTAATACCAGACTTTAACAGTTCTGGCATAAAGTTTGCTCTAGGTTTCCATCGTAATTTTCAAACTTGTCGTTGCCGTTATGAGTTATGACTGTTATTGTTGTAAATGCCTAAATAATACTTTGGATTACTTACCACTTCCTTTTTCACATACTCTGGGCAAAGAATGATGTATTTAGCACTAAAAACGTTGGCGTTTGAAGCAACTCACTCACCCCGTCTGCTGCTGTTATTATGAAGTTTTACTGTAATTTATGTGACTGCAAATTCCACACTTTTCATTCAGCAGTGGAAAGACACGCTGTTGAGATTTTAACAAACAGTGAAATATTTTCCTTATTCCTTAGAGGCAAACTTTAAGTCCTGTGCGTGCATGTGTGTGTGTGTACAGCTTGGGGTCTTTAATTATAAAGACGTCCAGCGGTTTCACATGCTCTCTTGATCTAATGTTAGTTAATCAGACATTGCCCCATCGGCTCTCATTTGGCATGGCATCATACAGACTGTCTTTTATCTTTAATACGGTGACTGTATATACATTTAAATTGTCTTTTACGAGCTGGTGTTGAAACTCAGACTATGTTTACAGCGTAGCCCATTAAAAGGGCTTGTCTAAAAATTTTCTGTGTGGGAATGTAACCTTGAGACTGATGTCACACATCCAGATTTAGGATCCACAATGGCGCATACAGTATATCTTGGCTTTAAGTTGCACATGTGGGAATTTTGTAGATTTAAACACAGATATTTATACACGGCAGAGCACGTTGCCATGCGATGAAACATTAGGAGCTATTATTTGTTTCGATTTTCTGATTTTTGTCTCGACCAAATTGGTATGAAATGCACAGAGCTAGCGGCATTGTGACCACAGGAACCGCAGTAACGCCCTGCATCGCTGTACAGAGGTTGGTGGTTTTTTATTTGATAGCCCTCAGCTTGTGGGCGCCCCACCCTGGTCTTCTCTAATTAGACACCTGTTGCGAGAGAAAGGGACACGACACGGAGGCTAGAGCACAGTACCAAATGTCGGTGCCAGCCTGTGCCTACCAGCGTGTACTGCCCAACCTGCGGTAAACCACTGGGTTAATTTTGAAGCATGTAATTCAAACATGTCTAGTTTGTTTAAGTTTATTTAGGGCACAACAGTGTCCCTTAGCCCTGAGTGGACAGCTCTCGAGGAACACCAGCTGCATGCAAGCTGAAAAGGGGGAGTGTGGGAGGAAAGGACGCAAGCTCTGTAAAATATTAGAATTCTTGGAATGAATATATCTTGATTGCAAACCACAAAACACAACAAATCTTTTTTTATATATTTCAACAGATCTGTTTTCTTGCTGTCAGACTGTTTGGAAATCCTGACTATTCCATGACTCAAACAAAAGATAACAGCACCTCAGCTTAGTAATGTCCTGTTCATTCACGAGAAGCTCTGTCTCCTGTGAATCAGACATGACGGTCATCAAAGCAGTCCTTGACAGGAAAAGCAGTTGCAGAAAAAAGGATTGATGTTGTCATGTCTGCACTCAACCAGTACGTCTGTTTTTGAACTTTGCTCAAAGCACTTTTTTGTGGAGCTGTATAACCCAACCCAAATCCCAGAGTGCTTTTTTTTTTTTTTCCCTCCCCCCTCCGTGGGATAATAGAGAGTTGTCTGTCGGGACGTCGGTAGATGTTGGCTTTTGATGCTGCAGACCAGATCGCTAACATAATGGCTTCCTGATTTGTTTTGACTCACCTCAATGAAAATCACTGACCTAGCTCTTAAAGCGGTCGTGGCTCTTTTTTCCGCCCTCCCTGACTCGATCAGCCCCCTTGACCCAGGACGGGTGGTAGGTGAGGGGCCCGGGGGTGCCGCACCACGTGGAGGGCAGGAGTGAGGTCAGCGATCCACGGGGGAAAAGTCACTCAGAGGAAGAGAAGGCGGACAGTCAGACAGATGAATGAACGGCGGAGACGAAGCGACCCTACTTTGCTTCTGTCTGTAGACTGCTGCTCAAACCAAATACTCGCTCCCTGTCTTCCAGAGTTGTTCTGCTAAACCTTCCCATGGGGCCTGCTGGACAGAGTGGGACGGTTCACGTTACCAATATGCTGCCACTGTCGATCCCACTTTGTTTGTGTTCATTTCCTCAGCAACTGCCAATGCGGATAGAAAGGCACACCAGCAGAGGAATTCAAAATGTTATGATATGGGACGATCTGCGTTACTCATTAAGATGCCTGGCAGATGTGTGTTTGTTTGTGTCTGTGTGTGTGTGTGTGTGTGTGTGTGTGTGTGTGTGTGTGTGTCAGTGGGTGGAGTGGTGGTAGTGGTGTGTGGGGCAACAGGGGGCAGGAAAACCACATCCATATGGTGAAGCAGCTCCAGAGAGCCCCATTTTCCATAAGTTTCTACCCCCAACACCAACCCCAAATACCTCACCACCACACACACATGCACACACAACACACAGCTGATGTATAGGAAAATAGGTTAAAAAAGCACGAAGGCTGAGGTTCTCCAGACAGTCTTTGCCCCACCTCTGCTCTGGTCGCAGCCCGCATCAGCTTCATCCCAATATGAAGATTGATTGAGAGGCCGATCACCTTTTTGCTTATGCTTCTCTCTTTCTGGCTTTTCCACAGGGCGCCCCCGGTCCCCATGGAAACCCTGGCCGACCTGGTCCACCCGGGCTCAAGGTACGCGCTCTTAGTCTAGGTCGTGATCACAAGCGAGCCTTTCTTTTAATGCCAAGAGCCCAGGAGCCATGTTGATTTTTCCACATGAAACAGTTGCAGGATTATGTGCTTGCCTCATTCTGCTAATTTAATTAAGCAGTTTGGGATCTTCTCTTCCCTCTAATGTGAATGATAATCCTATGAGGACATGTTAGTTTTCAGTTTTTCTATATCAGCTGGAATCCATAAAGAGCAACAAGGGTAATGGATTTTTATGGCCGAGGAGTCAGGGCCATCTAAGTTCACAGCAGGGCTGCTATACCTGAAACACCACAAACACCACAGAGCGTAGTGCTGAGGAGATACATCACTTTAACATGTGTGCTACAGACATCAGTCTTAGGATTACCATCTATACAAGGCTCTTCAAGGTTTCCTAGAGATGTCGACACTCTGTGTTGACAAAACATTCTCCAGTATATGTGTATGTTTATATAAAATCATGCACTTATACTCCTGCGTGCAATGAATGTGAGTCTGAGGCTTCCGCTGCAGCACAAGCAGACAAACCGGTTGACACCAGGGGGGTCGAGTGATTTATCAGAGCTCCAGGGAAAGACATTAGGAGTCGGAAAAGTGAGAACTCCAAATAAATCTGTCCAATTTTAACGTGTGAACAGGAGATGACCCTGCCCAAGACAAATTCTCTGCGTCCCCCACGTGATTGTCTGGACTGATGTATGCCTTAGCAAACACCCTTGACCTCTGACACCGTGTGCTTTGAGTGTAGAGCGAAGGGCAATACCTGTGTTTAAAGAGCATTATAAAAATGCCTTACATAAATGACAAGTAAGGTCACACTGCCTACCCCCATCGCCAACGCTCTGACCTCCACAAGTCCCACAGGGGCTGTGCTAGTCGTTGTCTCTGCATGGGATCTTTATATTATTACGTCTCTTTTACATTCTGCACTTTTGCCAAACCTTCTTCCCATTTTCATGCCTCTGTTTTCTGCTTTTAGCATTTTTGTACTCGGGAAAAACACTTATCCACTTTCTCATTCAGAGTTAAATGACAGTAGCAATACCTTTCTAATGTCCATGCAATAAATATTCAGCACTGCCAGCAGCTGGTTAACTTTGCTAAGTATAATAACTGGAAACATGGGTGGATTTTGTTACCTTTGGACCGCACCAGCTGGCAATAGATCAGCTCCTCTTCTCCAGTTTTAGTGTCTGCTCGCTGTAGCATCATATTCAACTCATGAGAGTGGTATTGATTTTTGATGTTGGAAAAAAGGACAACATTTTTGAGAAATAGTTAAAGGATCATGATGGGATGTTGTTGCCAGTAAGACAAAATTCTTCAGTGTATTCTGAATGTGAGGCAGATTAATTAGTGTTTTTAACCTTACTTATTCTTTTCTTGTCAACTATTCTAAATAATCAGCAACAGCATTTATATCAAACGTCTAATTTTGTCAATAAATGCCAAGGCATTGTCATGACAACAAAGAATATCTGCAGCTTCTACCAATTTTGGGCACATACAATAAAATGATTTTGATAAAATATCAAAATTTAAAGCTTAGAGTTGGTTAAATTTTCCAACAAAATAGCATGACAGGTTTTATAATAATTGCTGCTAAGTTGAAAATCCAGCAATTCTTCATTTTTACATTATTTGGCTCTGGTAAATTGTATTTTTGTTTTTATTTTTTAAAGGCTAAGGTGCCTTTTGGGGTTTAGACGCTGAAAGGACTAGTTCAACATTTTAGGTAAAATGCTTCCCGAGTCACTTGCTGAGAGTTTAATGAGAAGGGCTTTAATGTCTAAATATCTGCTGGTTAACACAGCTCAGTGAAAAGACTGGCGACAAATGTAAACAGTCTGGTTCTGTCCAAAGTTAACAAAGTCTTTCTACAAGCAGCTGTGAAGCTCACTAGATAACATGTTACATCAGGTATAAACAAACACTAAGGAGCACAAAGGAGCCATCATCAGTAGATTCTAAATCCCGCCTTAGTGAATGAACACTCCGGTAAACTGTAGGCAGACTGGTGCAGAGCGGCTTCTTCTACCTGGCACGTGTGTTGAAAGAAAAATTATGAGGCGTTTGATGTCTCTGGGTGCACCGCAATCTTTGCTCTTTCATCATTAATAAATGAAACAAAGTTGTAAAAGGCAGGGGTCCGAAGAGGGGAGGGAGAGAGTCAGCACTCAGGGTAATTTCCGATCCATAGCTTTGATGTGCTGAAGCCCCCTTATTGTTACCTGCTGACAATGAAGCTGTGTGTGTGTTTGTGTGTGTGCATGTGTGTGTGTGCGACTAAAGGACCTCATCTGTTTAAGTGAATTTATTTAACATGACCACTGATTTCTGGTTTCTTCCTCACTTTTTGACCTTCTTTTTAACAGCCTTTCCAGTCCAAATGAAATGTGTTGGCCAGAGGAATTACTTCAGTAATGATAATTATGAGTCCGATGCTTTCAGAGATTGAAAATACTGAATGAGTTGAGTAATTTTCACCCATACAGAGCTGTCTTTTGTGCTTTACTTTCTCTCAGGGGAAAAAAGGAGACCCTGGCATCTCACCTGGACCTGCACCTAAAGGAGAGAAGGTATTGTATCCCTCCTTTTCTTATATGCCACATTACTTTGTAATGACGTCCTGTTTGGCGAGCGCCGAGCACCTTTATGATTGCTGCTTGTGTAAACCGGCATTCTTCCATTCTTGCCTTTTGACATTCTCGCTTTGTGTTCCAGGGAGACTCAGGGATTATTGGCCCGGTTGGACTGACTGGCCAAGAGGGTCGAAAGGTAAGGGAACAACTCAGGTCCCTCTAGAGCTTCTCGCCAACCCTTTCACAGAGTTAATTTCAGTTAAATTGAATGTGCTGTCACTAAACGTATCAGCTGAGGTTTTAAGTGAGCATCCTGGTTATATCTGCACTCTATGAATAGTGAGGCCCTTGAAATATTTAGGAAAGACAACACATGACTCATTGTCACCATTTCATAACCCTTGTGTACTTCTATTGTGCCTGTGTGGAGTTGTTTGTGTGCAACTTACTCGTCTCAGTAAAGATCTCTCCTCGTCTCCTCCTCCCTAATTCTCTCCATCTCTCTTTTTCCTTTTGTGCTGCGCTCACCATTTCTTCCATATGTTCTCTGGATCCTGCACAGAGGTTGTCTCAGTGTTGGCAGGAAGGATGTTATAAGAGATGAATGGGGAAGTTTTTTTGTCTACAAGGGAAAAAGGATGGGGATCATGCACTCAAACACAAAATTACCACCGTCTTAGATGTTACTGAAGTCACAATTTGAGTGATTCATGAGTGTGAGGAACAAAAAGTGGAACAGAGCTTCTAGTAGACGGGAGTGCATCAAGCACCAGCTGAGAGTACGTTCAAGGGGAAAGTCTGAGTTGTGTTTGCGTCTATGTTCCTAACTGTGTGAATGCATTCCTGAGTGCCTGTCTGTGTGCGTACATAAAGCAGACCTCAAAATATAGCGGTGATTGCTTGGTCCCTGAGGGTACTTCTGCAGCCAGTGGTTACGTAAAAAATTGTAGTGTAGCTCAGCATATTTAAAAGAAATGTAAATAATTACCCCAATACTACGTGTTGCAGGTAAGCATGCATGCTTGCTAGCCAGCAGAGGGTAATAGCACGCTTTAGGGTGTAGGTAATGCAAAAATAGTTTGAATAGTCAGATAAATACAGGAAAGGAATATTCATGAACAAAGACAAGTAAACAGCAGTTCCTCAAATGACCACTTGAGGCTGGCTCCAAAAAGGAGTCAATCCCCATAGCCCTCCATGTTTAAATGGCCAGCTTTACAGCAATAATAAACGTGTTCACAGCCTGGTGCAAAAAGTGGTTTTGGTCTCATTTCGGCTAATTTCTTGGTGCCTAACAACTGCAGGGGGTTGAATTTTTCGATAACTCACCTGTTCAAAATTGTATTTAGGTATAAAGTTATGCACAATTATGGGCATGGCCACTTTGAGGGATAGAACAGTCCATGGCTCAGAGATGTTTGCATGGCATGCCTCAAGTCCGTTTACACTCCACCTCACTTTTGACTAGCTTGGAGTTTGGTGGAGTTAGCCACTCCCACAATGGGGTTAAACGGTGCCACCACACTGACCCTGCAATCCAAATTGCCTACTTTTTCTTTTTACTTTCAGTACATACTGCAGCTGCCATTATTTGTATCATTGCATGCAGTATGCATACAACTGGGAATTTTGTGATAATATTGCGCCCTGAACTTTGACAATTTTGTTCATGTATCCATGACAGTCTGTAGTGTAAAATGAGCTGTCACCTGTCTGTGCATCATCATCACCTATGTCACTTACCTTTCACTGCAGAGCGGATTGTGGGTCAAAATGGCCAGTAAGGGACATCCTGATATCTTTGGTGTACTGCATTTGACATACTATGTATTGGGACATGATGAATCTGAAAATCCATCATTTAAATTATTTAATTTGGAACATGAAATGTGTCAGTAAAAGTCAATAAAGCCACTGCAATGTAAGCGTCATCTCCACATGTCGTAATGCTTCTTGAGTCATGGCAGCTCATCAGATCTGCACCAGAATAGTCCAGTTCAGCTCTTCCCAAACAAACAGTTGTAAACACACATCTGATGATGGCACAGATGATTCTATCAACACCTTCCAGTTGCATTTAGTATCAAAAACAGTTTAGCTTTTTTTAAACAAAGTAGATGAAGTAGTTGAGTGATTGAATATAGCAGGTGGACTGTGTGCATATCAGGAAAGGTGTAAAGCTTCTGAGTGTGTTTGCTTTCTTTCCAGAGTCACAGTGCTCTAAGTGTCAGACTCTAGTTGCTCGACTACCTCCAGCTCAACATATGGCTTTTGTTAGGAGTCTGCCTTTCTGTGTGTGTTGTGTGTGTCTATGTCCATTTGTACGTCTCTGCCTCTCTCTTTTACTCACACTCATCCAGAATGGAAAAAAAAAAAAAACGTAAAGCTGCTGGAAAACATTCACACAGACTCCTTTCAGACTAAATGGCAGTGATTTGAAGTCCTATCAGCCTGTTAGGCAGTGACCTGCAAATCAGAGCTGCAGGTGACAGCTGATTGACCTCTTATGCAACTCAAATTAGGCAAAAATTATTGTCTAGCATTAAGATAAGATCATTTGGCTGAGACGGAAGAAGTGCATGCCTCTTCTTTAACCTCGGCAGCTTTTTCTACCTGTCTACACTGTGATGAGCAGCAAATTGTCTTAAATAAAGCCTAAGGGCACATTATAACCCCTACTTATCAGAGTGACATCATAGCCTGTTGTCTGGGGAGCCATTTCCATAGCAACTTCATCAACAGACACAGACTGACATCATCAGAGAAGGCCTCAGGTATTGGTCATTTAACCACAGACATGTTGACTGTAAAGGAAACTTGTTAAATTAACCACAAGGAGTCAACTTCCTTTCCATGTACAAACACCAAGACGCTTAATAACCCTTTTCATTAAGCAAAAAAAAAAAGGAAAAAAAAGAACAATAAACTGTTGTGGTCCTCGGCTACTCAATTACACTGTAGCGTTTAATGAATCTCCATCCTTCTTGCAGCACTTTGACAGATGTGTGAGTCAGTCTCCACACTGTCTCAAACAGGCTTTGTTCTGTTCATTTTCAGTCCGCTCAGGTGGAAAGTCCCAGGCGTGTTCTTCTTCCCTCATGCAGGTCTCCACTGCAACGTCAGAGCAACGTTGAAAAGAAATAATGACTTATATTGACATTGCATTTCACTTGTTGGCCACCCTGAAACACCCATGCGCTGTTTCTTCCTCTTCGTACCTCTTTAGCCGTTTGACTTGCTCTGGTCTCGTTTTGCTTGGATTTCTGTGGTTTAGGAAAACGGGACAACAGCAGCTTTTCCTCTGTTCTGTTCTGTATTTTTCCCCTCCACCTTCTCCGTCTGTCTCACGCACACACCCAATACACATGCAAATATACATGCTCTAAATCAGCGTAAGCTTGACGTTTCGACCGGGAATTCTGGAATTTGGCTGCCGGTTTTCCATGGAAAACTTTAATGGAAAAAACAGTGATGCTTTTAAATGTGCGATAGCAGAGTGTGATTTTACACTGTCAGAGAAGCCAAGCATGTTCCGCTCTGTACAACGTTTGTTCTACCAAGCAGACTCTGAATGGCTTTTCAGTATGTCAGGCAGGGTCAGGGAGAGGGGACAGACACCAGGCCAAACCTCAACTACAAGGCTGCGTTACAAGCCACACGTCTCACCTTACTGCCTCTGTCCTTCTGCGTCTCTTCCCACTGCTAGTTGGACTGCCTCTTCTCACTTTTTGTTTGTCTTTTCTGCATCTGTCTTTCACACTGTCTGTGTTTTTTCCATCTTAAAGCCAAGACATACTGTCCAGTGGTTTGTAACTTTTATTTGCAGACTTTTAAATACACATCCTTACATCAGAGGTACTAATCTGAAGTGCAGATCTCCACACTTAACCATCAGAGTGGGATTTCTTCTCATTCTTGGCTCTAAATCAAATATTATTTCCTGAACTGTCTAAGTATTCACTTAAAATATCATAGCTTGCCTTCTCTGTTTTCCCCTTTTAGTTATTGGGTAGTTGTAGTTAGTTGCTGACACCGAGAATTAAACATCCATCCACTTAGATTTGCAATAACATGTTTGTCAGAAATTTCATTTAATATTGAGCAACTTTACAACTAAATGTAAACATATAGTAATATATGCTATAGTTTTAGTCTTTCTTCAAGACAGCATTGAGTTTTTTGTTCATTCTGGTTCTGGCTGACCTTGAGATGTGCAGATGCTGTAGGTGTCATCACCACTGAGTGAAAGTTAAAGCTGAAGTAGGCAGTATTTTTTTGGGTGTCATTCGGCAAATCCCTCCACAGACATCCACATGAAATCCAGAATTTCTGGGGAATTATGCTGTAAGGGCAGTAGTGCACATGCTTGGCAGCACTGTGCCTGCACAGAGCATATAGACACCAATCTAACTCACATGTATGGAATTGAATCCTTTAAGTGATACCAAGCAGACTTTAAAGTAGTATAATAACTACAACTTATGTCCATGGTTGGCAGCTGTTGCTGTGTACATCTGCAAAGGGAGCACAGTGAAGGCTTGAAGAGCACAGTGGGCAGAGGATATGGTGCTGCAATGAGATAAACAGAAGGCTTTCACTCAGGAGAGCAGAATTTAAATATTATGTGAAGCCACAAGACAGTGGTGACTTTTAGTTTGTGTATTTGAAGCGTGTGCATATGCTGTCGGTCGTCTGGTAGGAGGGGCTTAGCGCAGAGAGAGGAGACTGCAGGGTGAGGGCTGAAGTTTGAATTCTGGTGTTTGTTTTTGCTTTTCCACATTTCTGCCTACTGCGGATTTAAAGCTAATAATTCCCAACTTCAACACAGCTACCTTGGATATGATAATAAACACCATCATGTGCAGTTAGGAAAGTACCTATCTGAAAATGTTGTTGTTAGGCCAGAGATGTGCACAGTTAACTGTTAATGAGTCAGTATGAAGTCAGACAGTGGGAAACTAATCCATAAACACCCACATGGTTAGCATGCAGTATTTTTGGAGAATATGGCTGTCTTGAGACACATTATGTTGAGTCCTTGTCTTTAAGAACTCTACCTGCACATGTGCTGTTCCCATAAGTGCCATGCAAACATGTGCAAGGTACTCTGGCACGGCTAAGTTTCCACTGTGCACACAATAAAAAAGGTGCATATGTGTATATAAATGTTCTATAAATTAATCCCTATACTGGAGTGTTCCATTGCTGTTTCCTCTCAGATTCGATTTTATACAGAAGATTTTCCCTTTCAAGTGAGGTCCAAACCACAGTTCTCCTAACAAGAGCATCCTATGAACACAAAGCACAACGATACACTGTAATATCCCTGCAGGGGCTAGACGTTACATTAATCATACTCGTTTCCTTCATTTCTGCATGACATTTTATTGTATGACATTAATCTGTCTGAAGCTCCCCCAGACCTTTTCCAAACCGAGCTCTCTCCATTTAGCTCCTGCTCGTTGTTCAAACTAACAAATCCACATGCTCATCATCATTGCAATTATAGGAGAATTCAAATCAACCATCATTTTCGTTGCATGTTTCACAAGTAGTGCAACAAATCATCGCTCTGTCTCTCAGTAGTATTGGTTTAATAGCGATACTGCGTGCAAATAAACAGGCTGTTGAAATTGCGGTCCAGACGGAGATGAGATGAGGAACCTTTTTCCACTGGGTAGATTTCAGTCATATTGTCCAGTTACGTTCATGCAGTTGTTTGTTTCATCTGACGCTGCCAGACATCCGCGTTTATGTGCTGCTGTACATGCAACACATGCATGGAGCCAGACGATGACTCTGAGCAATCATCTGCTTCCATGCTCTGTAGAGATTTTGGAGAGCTGGAGGTTGAAAGATGAAAGCAGAGATTAATGAGGTGAGTGGTATATTTCTGCTACCAGGGTGCTGTCCAGTGGAGGCAGACAGTGGAAGACGCATTATTTGTGGTTTGAGAGACATGAGGTCTGTGTTCATTTGAACACCCACAAAGCTAAGTGCGCGCCGAACAAGTCAGATGAATGACATGTCATCGGCAGACACAATGTGTCTTTTATATTGTTCCTGCCAAAATGCGCTTAGCGTTCCCTGGGGCGCTCCTCGGCTTAGTGGGGTAGGAGGGGTGGCGCTTATAGGGTGCTACCGGGGAGCTGTTGTAAATGAAACGCATTCTGGTGGGTTTATCTGATTGAACACACATGCTCATTAAACAAGTGGCACTGTAAACACAGGCGGGCCGGTGGGAATGGCCGCTCTCATTAGCAAGCTTGTAATGAGTGAGATAAGGATCTGAGATGGTCTCGCTGAGGTTGAGAGGCTACGGTTAATACCCAGGACCCCCAACGTGTGTGTGTGTGTGTGTGTGTGTGTGTGTGTGGCTGGTGGGCCTCACAGGACAGCTTGGGAACATAAGCCGAGACACATGTTTGTACTATAAGTAAGCCATGTAATAAGATGGAGTATAATGAGGTGCATGTATCTTTGTGTGTGAATGTGCATGTGTACTACTCTGCCTGTCATGTATGTGCACACACATGTATATGTGTTTGCATCCCTGGGAAAGGCAGTGGGTCTCTCCTGAAAACATGTGTTGGGTCAAAAAGTGGTTGGAAAACAATTAATTTTATGGAGATAAATGAAGTCAATGGCTGAGGTCCATATAAACGGACCACCATCAGACAAATGTAGGTGACCTTCAAACAAACACAAACGCATCAGCAGTTCATTACAATATCCCACCATCATAACACTACAATTCACAGATGGAAATTTTTTAGACACAGGCGCCATGTGTCTGCAAGTGCACCCGTCCCTGCTTTCTCCACAGTTGTGCTTACCAATAGGCCTTTCACAGAAATATGGAAAGGACACACACATTTCTGCTTGTGTTGTTGTGATGTGGCAGCGACCTGTCAGCACCTGCTGACATCTCTATTTGTTTTAGGTGCATTAGTCATGTATTTTCATCCTGGCTCCAAGCATCTCCTCCTAGTGGTCTTTTCATGATGTGCACCAGATGATGTTGGGGCTCAGAAGTTCTCCAAAACAAAGCTTAGATACAGAGGGAGGGAGAGATTTAGTGTTTAAGGGTTAGGTCTGTGATGAAATAAAAATATACAAGGATATCTAGTTTATTTTAACTAAAGCTATGATGAAGGTCTTCTTCATTAATCATGTGAATAAGCAAAAACATTGATTTTCTGATTTATGAACATTGTAAGCAGTAAGAACTAACTGCAAAAACACAGGGCTTGAATGGGTTTTATTGTTTCCCATATCCCTGTTGATGTGTGCTTTCCTGATTGCTACCTTTCAGTTGGCCCTACTGAAGGACGATCCTGTGAAAGAAGCACACATTAGTTTAAGAGGCGTGATGATGTCAATAAACATTTGCAATTTCATTTTTTGCAAGGTTCGGAGTTTCAGATTTAAATTGACTGTATGAACCTTTCACAAGTTCTTTTCATGATGATGTTCTCTATGAGAGACACAGATTCTCAGCTGAGGGTATGCCACTGAATGAAGCTGTGCAGTTACAGTAGGAAATCAATATGCATTGTGTAAACGCATTCAGTCAGTGATGCAGAAAATGCACAAATATGTTGATATGTACTGATTTGCTGCTGTGTTCCATTAACACTGTTGGTACTGCAGCTAATAGAACAGAGGTTAGAACATTTATTGGTATTAATTCAGAGAATATTTAGTCACTAACATTACTTTCTCTTTATTTTGGCCAAAAACTGAAGTCATTTCCATGTATCCTTCATCACAGGACAATGCAAGACTTAAATGAGATCAAATGTTTAGATTTTGATTCAATTGTAGGAGCTCTAATGTGCAGCTATCATGTTAGAAATAAGCGCCTGGCATTGACAATGCACTTAGTGAGTGCAGTAGCAGTGCTTTTTACCAGAATACATTTTTATATTCTTTATCGCTCTTCCATTCTAACAATCTGTTTCTCTTGACTGAAGTAGATGACATTGGTCCATTTTGTGCAGAAATAGAGTCAAATGACACATCAAATGCCTCTTTCTTATGGTAGTGCACACAGAGCTTGATGTAGAAACAATGGGTTAACAAAGAATGTTTATAACCATAGTCATGATACCCTTTGTCTCCGCTTGGGATTTTAGGTTGCGTTGAGGCAGCTTACACAAAGAAAGCCTGGCTATGTTAAGGTTGTTTCGTAATACACCTCTCTGGTCTGTCTGCACCTCACCTCAGCCTCAAGCCTCCTACTTTAATCCAGCTGCTACTGGCTGTCAATAACATTGCCTAACTCTCCGGCTAACAATAACATTGCAAAAAAATGCATTGTTGACACAGATGCTGTACCTATTAAAGTGCAGAATGTGGAGTTTATTACTCAGGATGACAGTTTTAAATGCTGGTTTGAAGGTTTAAGCCAGTGAGCGTGATCAGGTAACATAATGGGAAGAAGGATGCTGCGTTCTCTTCTCCTGCGGCAGTCAGAGAACAGAACTTAAGGATGGTTTACAGGAACGCTGGGAGTCTTGGCTCGGTGCTCTGGAGCTGTGGTTTAGGAAAACGGGACAACAGGAGTCTTTCCTTTCTTCGGCCGTCTGTTTTTACTTTGTTTTTTCCCTCTTTCCTTTTCTGTCTCACTTGCTCTCTCACTCTATCAAACTGTGGTCTGGGAAGTCATGTCTTCCCACCTTTGATTTAGTTTTTCTCCACTCGCTGTTGGGGGTCTGTGCTGCTGAAGTCAGCAGAACTGCAGAAAAGCACTATGTCAGGCTGCCTTTAATGTTGTAGTCTGCCCTGCATGCAGTGGGAGGGACCTGCTATCTGACTCAAACAGGAAGGCATTTATATCCTCAACATGCCATGATCCTGGCACAGCCTCCTCAGCACCATAACTCTGTGAACACAGCCAGTGGAAAGTCTGATCCTTTGACAGAAGGGCAGATTGATTCCTTGCACATGGCATTGAATAAGTCTCTCAGTGCTGTTAGCATTAACATGCATACTTGACTGTGCAGAAAACTCAACTTGTAATTCTCACTTAACAACAGAGATCTTCTCCTGTGTTTGTCAGATTCTTCCACAGCTGTTAAGCCTTTCAGAGTTTGTTTGCTTTCTTTCACGATTTCATTTTCTATCATGTTATGCTCACTTATGTCTTGTTTTTTCTCTCTGTAGGGACAGAAAGGTTACCCTGGTCCACCTGGACTCCCTGGAGAGCCTGTAAGTATCTTTCAGCAGTTGATGGTCACTCTGTAAACTTTGCTCTCTTGTGTTTCTACTTTTCTTTATGTTCTATTAACCTCACACTTGCAAAAATTGCACATTTCTACGTCTTGCAACTCGTGCCAAGACAAGCTGTTTGTCTAGAATTCTTCCAATAAGCTCTTGGTTTCCTGCTTCCAGACGCACAACCCATCACCTGTTCTTTATGCATTTGTCTGCCTTAGTGTCTAAACAGTGGTGTCCATCGTATTATGTCTAATCCCTCATCCTCTCCTCATTCTTTAAGAGCTCAATCGTCATTTCTCCCAGGTTGTTTAACCTTTCAGTCGGTGCGTATGTGTGCACACACCAGGCATGCCTGCAGTGCAGCCAGATTAGATTAGCCTGTTATGAAGCACTGGTGAGGACAGACATCTGGCCAAAGCACTGTGTTACAGCGATGCTCTCCAGGATATCAGAAAGTGATGCCAAAGAGAGAGAGAAAATAGAGAGAAGAGAAACAGGAACAAGCCAACTAGGCCAACAGTGACACGCTCATGGCTGTTACACTGCAGCTTTGGTGAAAGTTTCCCTTTGTCTGTCTTTCTTTGTCTGAACCTGTCGCTGCCTGTTGCCATTCGATGCTCGGTCTCTCTTACAGCAGGTTAAACTGATGCGATGTTACTCTCAAGAATGTATTCCATTTCTGTTATATTTTCTTTTATCTTTCCGTTTCTCTTTAAACGGAGGAAATCAGCTCTATGGACTCTTTTACTCGTTGCCAAATGGGAGGAGGCATTACTCTGGCTGTTTAGTCCAGCCCAAGACTATTTTAAGTGTGGAGGATCCAGCCTTGTATTCAGAGCTATTTTCAGTTGGGTTGTACTACTGTTTGTATTAAGGGAAAGACCTTAGTCATGACGGGCAGAGTGGAACATTCTCCTCACTGTCACACAGTTTAAAGTGTGTCCCCATCCTCAGGGTGACGTCATCAGCCCAGGGAGTTCCCTCACTGCTCATCACAGAGAATCCACTGCTTTTTCCTCTCTCACTGTTTTGTCCTCCCATTCTGTCCATCCACAAACGCCCCCCTCTTTCCCACAGAGCTGCTGCTGCTGCTGCTGCTAGTGGTGATCGTCACGGCTCTGGCCTTGACTCCACATCACCACAGCACCAGCAACTGAGTAATAAGCACAACTGTTTGGCAGCTATTGGGAGCGAAGGCCAGCTGGTGTGCATAAAGCGCCGATGACTCTTTGTTACTGTAATACACCACAGGCCGTGTTCAGAGCTCCTCCTCGCTGCTGGCCGGTTAAAGGTCCAAACCTCTCTTAGCCAAATTCTTGTCTGGCTTTAACTGGCAGCATTATGCACTATATTTATCCAAGAGAGGGGAATGGCAAGCAGTGCACAGGGCTGCACGTCCGGAGTGTGTCAAAGCAAGTTATACATGGGCACTTGTGCTCTGTGAATTTCGGACACAACCTGCTTCTGTGTGTGTGTGTTTTGCTTTCTGACAGTCACGTATACACACACGTACAAACCAAACTTGTAATTAACGTCTATGGTCTGTACACAGACCACATCTAAAAAGTGTGGAGGAAAAAAAAACTTTTAGGAGTCCAGGAACCAACAGATAGCCTATAGTCAGCAGCAACAGGTCATATGAGGGGTGGAATGTATACAAGTACATTTAAGGTCTCTGTTTGAGGTACATGCACTTCACTGGAATATTTATATATGAAACTAGATTCTTCTTGTATGACTTCTAATCACAATCCAAGAACATTTACAATGCATTGTTATAAATTTAAATACAAACTATATCGTTACTTTATATCTTACTTTTAAAGTGACACAACTTTGCTAACTACACCAGTTAAAGGCCACATATATTATATATCAGTAACTATAATATTATGTATAACATTCCAAAGAGTATTTTGGGTACTTTAAACCTACGCTTTATTGATAATATACAATAATAATGTAGTCTGCTGTACTTGTATTTAGCAGCATTTCCAACACATGACTTTTGTCTGCATTTAAGTGTTTTACAGTGTGATGAAGCACCTGAATATTTATATCTATTCATTTCATTTTCACTAGTGGTGATATAGATATGTAACTTTCCATCATAATACTGATATATAGTGATACCAGATAACATAAAGATTATAAATGGGGAAAACAAAGTTAAGAACATAAACATTGCTAAATATTTTGTTGTTGTTTTTTTCACACATTTTATTAGTTGTTTTTTTATAAATATATGTTACTTTTTATATTATGGTCACAAGCTCCCAAAGTGGCTCCAATAAAATATGCATTATATGATTTTGTAAGTAATTTCATATTTAGTTCTATTCTGTTCATTTAATTATATATATGTATATTCAATCTCTTTCCATTATCATCAGTTTTATTTTTTCTGTCCTCATGTTGTGCACATCTACATTCTGTATAGAATGAACACAAATTAAGTTTTATTTGTCTAATTTTGCACAGACTGCCATGTTTAACAGAACAGTGAAACTAATCTTTTACATTGACTTGAAACCAGAGATATTCCATCTAGATGCCTGATAACATAAATGGTGCAGCAAAGTGTCTAACTTTCAACAAATGTATATTGTCTAATTGTATACAGTATATTTATGAAACCCTAACACTTAGAGAAAAAAAGCAAACAAGCTCAGTGCCAATAAAAATATCCAGACAGGCTTATACGATGATGGTAGCGCAATAGGTGACTGTGATGCCAAGCAAACACATTTATGTTCTCACTATCCTTGGCTCATGTCACTGCATTTCCTCCCCTGTGCTCTGCCTCCCTCTCTCGTACTCCTCAGACTGATCTGCCTGTGTGTTTGTGATACTCTAATTTTGATCACCCACCCTCTCCCTCACCCTCTCACTCCTCTCTCTCTCCCTCTCTGTGTCTCTCCTTCTTCCCTGCAGGGAGAGCAAGGTCCAGTCGGAAGCCCAGGTGCCAAAGGTTATCCTGGCAGGCAGGTGCAGTAAATCCTCTGCTGTGACTGGTACAGTTGTAGTCAGGGCCATAGTAAGGGCACAGGGCCAAGTGGAATTAGGTTATGCTGGACAGATGACTTGGAGAAAATGTGTTTGGGTAAATACTGTATAGAGACGTTGGAATATTTTAAAACCAGACTTTTCACATCACAAGCTACACCCTCAGATGTAGTTCTAGCGCTCTGTTGGAGCATTCATCACATAGCTGGACATGTATTACAGCATATTGCACAGGGCTACTTGTTATTGTGTCCATCTCTTTTAAGGGGGGTATCTGATGTTTTTGCAAACTATCAAACAAGCAGCTTATATTAACTGAATAGCATTTTATGGCACGTGTCTCTATTGCATCATGTTGTTTACATATGATGTAAGTTGTAGACCTTGGCTTGCCATGGACACATTCATTTAGACATACTCTAGTAACAATGTTGAGCTGTTAATGTAAAGTTCCTTTCTTTGATTTTTAGGGTTTACCAGGGCCTATAGGACCAGTAGGGCCTAAAGGCGTTCGGGTAAGTACACTCAACTTCTTTCTTTTACTCAAGATTGAGTTTATCTGTCTAAATGACTAACACTGGTGCTCTGACAGGATCATTGAACATGCTTATAGGCAAGACTTTCAGCCTGACAGCTTACTGACACTTTACACTTCCCAGCATTTATAGAAAATTGCTGTAAATCTCCATTAACGCACACAGAAAGTTATTTAATTAGGGGTCATGCACTATTTTGTTGCTGTAAACCTGGTGTTGCATGAGAGCATGTGTGTACACTTTGAACTTCCACATGCATGCATGTATGAAAGCATGCGTGTACTTAAGTGCACCAGCATCCACCTCTGCACACATGAACACATTCATACACACCCACCCAGTGTGTGCCACTATTAATAGTATGCTAAACTTAGGAGCCTTCACTTGTAATGTAAACATTGTGTTACTGTACACAGACACTTACTGAAAGACTGGCTGTTGATAAGCCTCCACAGGCAGACACACACCCGTTAGGTACACAAACAAAGAAACACACGCTCACGGACACAAACAGATTTTTATGTTGCGTTCCAATAAAGGTTCTTTATCAGCTCTCCTTGGCTGTTCCAAAGCCTCCCCTGCCCCCACTGGCTGGAATTTCCTGTTTAAGCTCCGTATGAGGCCCTGCTGTCTTAAGGAGGCATTCTAGTCCCCCCTCTCTCTCTCACTGAGCCACCTTTCTACATGTTCTGCCCTCTCTTTTGCAGCATATTCCGTATTGTGTGAACTTGCTCAACTCACTCTCGCCTGTGACTAGCATCTCAACTGTTCCTCCGGTGTTCAACTGTGGTGTTTGTGCTTGTTTTCCTCTCTGTGTGTCTCCACTGCACTGACAGCCCAGTGTGATGTCCTGGCTATCTTCAGAGATCCCTGGCGTGAGGGTATGTGCCCTTGGACTACATCGTGGAAGCCAGCACCATGCAGTCCATGGGCATATACACTTGCCTCATGGCTTGGTTCTTCATGGAAGCCCACCCTAGTCCATGCTGGACCGTCGGCCACTGAAACCCAGCCCTAGAACCGATGGGAGTCACTGTTCTTACAACTGCTTTTATGTCGTCCAAATACTCACATCCATATCCCTTCTCTCTCCTCCCTCTCCTGTCGTTCTCCCTCCTCACCTCTCCTCTAATGCAGGGTTTCATTGGAATCCCAGGCCTTTTTGGCCTGCCTGGGCCTGATGGCGAAAGAGTGAGTTCTCTTTCAAATGTATATCTCTCTCCAGCACAGTCAGTAACTGCAAAACATGTCCGCTCACCAAGTGAACCCAGCTAATGGCCCTATGAGATGACAGTAATGTCTCTCCTGCCGTTTCACTCAGCTGTCTTGTTGTTGTTATAATGTGAGAAACAGTCCCAGCTGTCCGAGATGCTGCTGTATTAAGCTGTGTGGGAGTGTTGATGACTCATACGATAAAAGCCCCCGTCTTTGAGCCTTTGAACGGCCTGAACTCATCAAGGCCTCCTCTTTTTGTACCGCCTCTAAAACATGCAGCGATTAGCCTACTTATGACATGCTCCAGGGGGTTGCGTCAGCGCCGAGCAGGCTGTAATCAGGACCTCTCCATTGCCAGCCAGCAAGATGGTTCATACCTTAGCTGCATACACAACAGACGATGTCTGCCCTTCTGCTCCCTGGAGAAACCTGTGTTTATTTAACACATGTATGTACGAGATGAAGGCCTAAATCCCTCATAATGAGCTGGAAAAATGTTTGATAGGCTGCATTCACATCTGTTGAAGCAGCAGATGAGAAAGAGTCTTAGAGCTATGGCTTTTTAATTGTGTGTTTTGGGCTTGGATCAGTTATGCCTAGCAGTGTTATGTTTTGGTTTTGATATGGTTTTACATAATGTCTGACTTTCTGTTTCTTCTTTGTTTTTCTTTACCCTTTTCTGCTCCGTTTTCTACTCTGCTCCCTTTCTGTTTGGATTTTCAGGGCATTCCCGGTGAACCAGGGAAGAGGGGCAAGATGGGTAGGCCGGTAAAGTTTTGTCTCAACATACTTTACAGATAATCTTCTTGATGTGTGATGAATTGTGCTGGACGTGCGGACTTGAATGCATCATGTGTTATTAATGACTTTCGAAGACTGAGATTGGAAAATGAAGACACACGTCAAACAACATTTAAATCAATATTTTTGCTTGATTGCTTTGATTAAAGATTTGATCCGAGGTTTTTAAGGCTGCACGCTCACCTCCTCTCTCCAGTGAGGCAATGATATCAATTTTTGCTGAAGTTATATAAAAATCCTTTATTTGGGTCATATTGCAAGCGTTTGGTGCAAACACTCCAACACCTACACATGTGAAAATTTATAAGGTCTGCATTTACGTCATTGTTTGAGCCAGCTCAGTATTTCCATGGCTGTTGGAAGGGTTAACTGCTGCCTGAATACAGTGGAGTCCCACCAGCCGCATGTCGGGGTCTTGGATGCAACAAGAAAAAGGCTTTTGTTGGAGTGAAGGGCTTTTTGGTCCCCCCCAGCATGGAGCCAAGCCATTTGGAGGAAGCCGTCGATTCTGTTGTGTGTGTCAGATAGTGTTCAAAGTCAGTTTGACAGAGTGTTTTAGAAAGAGTGTGTAACCCCAAAAACACACTGCTGAGATCATTCTGCAGCTGTTGCTTATTGGCTTTTCAGTAAATAAGGCATTTATAGGCCAAAACGTCTGCACACACGCAAGCCAGTGTCCGCTTAGTGTGAGGCTTTCAGAAGTGAAGCTTATTCTGTAATTAGACGAGTGTTTATGAAGTAGATGCGGACACAAATTCACCATTTGTGAGGCTTTTTGAATTTGATATATGTTGCGTGTGTGTGTGTGTGTGTTCTCCTCACTTCAAAGGGACTCACAAGAAGTTTTTCAGATACTTTTCTGCCATGAAAACTTTAAGGTTATTTCACAGTTTTGGCTCAGGTCATACAAAATCAAAGTGCTGTCATCACATTTGGGTCTTTTTGTTCGGCATGATTTTTATGACAGCAGCAGTTCTGCTTTTAAAGACCATGACAGGGCATCTAAATAACAGTATTTATGCACATTTATACTCAACAGCATTATCCTGCGAAGAGAGCAGCAGAGGAGTTCTGAAATTTTGACGAGGATAACTGAATAGGAAAACACATCGTCGTCATTGTCATCTGATTTCCATGCTCTTGCATGGAAAATGGAAAGCTAGGTCACTTGACAAGATGATCCCTGAGAGATCATCCCTCCGCTCCCTGATGGAGGACAAAGAACAGAAGAACCACATGAACCTGAGCCAGACATTTTAATGGCCATAACCACAGCGCTTGTTCTCTGTCGAGGAAACACACACACACACACACAGACACACAATCTCCCAAAATGTGACGAGGGAATAGATACAGTGGAGAGCATAAAAAATTCCAAACTGTATTGCCAACTGTTCTTCATTTTGACTTCTATGCTTATATTTGTTTGGCTTTGGTCGACTTTATCGGGCTCATCACTTGCAGTTCTTTCACATCAACTCGATATCAGACAGTGAGTGGTGCCGCTGTTTGATCCTGTCTGAAGTTGAAGCTGACGGAAAGAGTTGTCTGATGTCATGCAAAAGCTACACTAATCGCTAATATGACTCTCCTCCAAGGCTTTTTAAGTACTTGACAAAGCTGCGTTTGTACAGACGCAGTGACATCTGCATGATTCCTCTTTTGCGTCACTGTCATGCTTCATAGATTTCTGTTGCACTTGTGCTTCCTCCATTGTGCACAATTTCTTATTACCATAAAGCATCATGCATCACATTGATGTTACTTTAATGTGCTTTTATTGGGCGTCCTAAACCTGCCCCAGAAGCCAAGCGAGGACAAAAAAAAAAGTGCTTTTTCTCACACTGTACAATTGCAACATTTAGTTCAGTTATAATCGCCTCACTGGCCTGATGGGATCGGCTGATAAGTGAACATTTACATAACATCAGTCACAGGGATTTATTATTGTTTGAATATGAGGTTGAAATGACAAAATTATCCCGGACTGACTTCCCACAAAAAAATAAACTACGAGCTCAAATACAAAGAGTTACATTTAGTCAGCAGATTGTATGTCTAAGTTGAGTCACAGATTAAAATAAATATACATGCTGTATATCTAAATCATCTCTGCCCATACAAAAATAACTGACATTTTCTGGAGGTAACGGTAATGAGCATTTTGAAACAATGCGCTGAGGCCAGAATAGCAGAACCTAGCCATTATGAGTGTGTCTGAATGGCCTCGGTTTAAAGTGCATTGGCCCTCGTGCTTTCTGCAAATGTGGTTTCTCTTTGCTGCACCACCAACTGTTAGCATAGCTCAGATTAGCTTCTCATTTAGTGTTAAATGGACAGAATAATTACTTGGCTCGTGGTCTCTCTTGTTGCATTTACAAAGTGTGCTCAGCCTAAGTAGAGCAGTTGGCTGCCCACACCCTACAGCTGATAGATTTAATGCTTTTAATGGGGTCATTATGCTCTTATTTTGTACATATTTGAAATGACTATATGTTTAACATTACATTTGACTCTGAAATTATTTTAATTGCCCTGCTATTATAGTAGTAGCACTCTTGGTTGTGTAACAGTCAGCAGTATTTATGAGAATGCTTTCTGTGAATTTGACTCTGTGGTAAAGACGTAATGATTTACTTTACATTTGCACTTATGGTAATGAAAGACCAGAACTTAAACACACCCATCTTCAATGCAGATTTTGTTTTCGCAAGTCGATGCAATAATATTACATTCAGCTATGTCCGCTATAAATTTAAAAAGCTGGAACCAAAATATTTTCATATCACCTATGAATTGCAGTGATGAGCCCCAAAAGAATAATCACCTAGCTGCACTTCCCCTCAGCTCCTGAGAGCTTTACACCATCTTTCAGCTCATTCTTTTGGTAGCGTGGTCTGCAACTCCGCTGTTTGGGTTCTCTCCTATTGTGCCAAGCAATTACCAGTAAAATTGACTCGAAAAACTAACTGTACAAATAATACACATCTAATTAGCAAAAAGCTGGTGAAGATAGTGAGACAGAGGAGGATTTGGGAGCAAAAAAAAAGCTTGATATTTCCTTCAGGATGACCAAACAGAGCAAAAAGACGAGTTAATCCTCTGAACCCCAAGCAGCTTCTGGTCATGTTTTGCCACTGTTGCATTTTTATTCATTTCGCTGCTGTGTAAAGCCTTCATTCCAGCCATAAAGGAGAAATAAACTCATGGTTTTTTTTTTTATTATTTATTTTGCAAAGATAAAAGACATAAATTAAAAAAAAATATCTGGAATCAACATGTACAACATTTTTCCGAGTACATGCAGATTTCTTTATTTACTACTTGCATTTTAAATGATCACTGTAAACACAGCCTGCAGTTCAATCTAGTTCAGCTGAAAACGTTCTGAATGTTGGTCACATGACTACAAGTCACAGCTGTTCCAGTCATGGGTCTTTAATTGCGCTGAGGAGTGCAGATTTTTTTGTTTAGCGCAAAATTTGCTTCCTGCAAACAATTTATTTTAGCGAGTATTTAAATTTACCAAGTAGAATAAATTGATTTTGTTGTAAAATCATCATTTTATGCTTTGGTTTGGTTCATTTGTCCGAGGGAACTGCACCAGCTGTTAAGATCAAGAACTTTCGTAAAGTTGATCAACCAAAGATTTGTTCTATTGTTAGAGTTTCCGGCTCTGATCAGTGGTGTCATTATGGCGATTTAAATTTAAGCTAACGTGTCTTTCAAACCCTGCTGGCGGATTTTAGAGTTCAGAGGGTTGAACCAATATTGCTCTGTAAATACTGGATGTCGAAATACGTGACTGTCTGTTGCCCATATCAATTAAATGTGGCATCGCCAACTTTCTACTGCCCCCAAGTGGCCAAAAAAATCAGCTGTAACCTGCAAAAGGACATAAATTTACTGGATGTCTGAGTTTGTGGGCAGCCAAACATAAAAGTTTGTCTCTCTGTTCTCAGGGGTTTCCAGGGGACTTTGGGGAGAGAGGACCACCTGGACCAGATGGAGAGCCTGTATGTTACACACTCTGTTACACACACACCTAAATACAAAACCAATCCACATGCCCACACACACAAACGGAGAGCAGTGGTTTTACTCACACGTACACACACACACACACACACACACACAAAGTCCCCTGGTGTTTTAGTGCTGTGACTTTTTGCCAACGCTGGTGGTTAAATCATCTGGCAGTCCAGCAGTTTGCCTCTTTTGTGTGTGTCCATGTGTGTGTGTGTGTGTGTTTTGAAGTCGCTCTGGACACACTTTACTACTGTATTTAATTTCATCCCATGCCTTCCACTGTTGTAGATATTTTCCTTGGCACTCCTTTTCAAAAACCTGCAGCATTAAGGGGAGACCAGTTTCAAACGCAGCTTTTTCCGCTCACCGCCGTAAACTGGCCACCAACACACACACATACGGTATTATTAGGAGGTGATATCCAAGAATAGTAAATGATGTAATAGGATGTAATTTTGATTAATTGTTCCTTCTTCAGCAACGATGGGTCAGCAAACACTTTCTGTCGCATGTTTGTGTCCATATGGAAGACATCACATCATATGATCTTAGCATTTTTACTATTTTGGGATTTTCACTGTGGCTCCTACAAATGTAGCACCTCATCAGTCAGAGAGGAAACCTCTAAAAGGAAAACATAAACACATCAGCAAGTTGCTCTCTCACACACCCTGGAGTACATAATAAACATAAAGCGCATTCATGTTGAAGGAAACACTTCATTCACACGTCCCTGACTTTTCCAGTGGTTCAGCCCTGTAGATTGAAACTGCCTATAAATCCTTTCTGTGACCAGAGGCTTTTCTTCTACCTGAAAATGAGGCTCACCTATCATCCTGTGGATTATGCATTAGACTTAACAGATGCTTGAATAGTTTTTAAGTACAATATTTCACATAATCTGTCCCTGCAGTTGAGAAATAAAACTGTTAGATGTGTTTTTCTCCTGCACTTTAAACATTAATTAAAGGCGACCATTCCCACCTCCAAATTAAATGCATGGGTACAAGGTGAAAAAAATATAATTTAATGATTTATATAACCATTTTACGCTGCAAGAATTATGTTTGATGAGTTGTGTTGACGTAACAATGTCGGTAATTGCCTCAACTTAATATTTTGTTTATTTAAACTCAGATTTCTGAATTGCTTGATTTAAAGCTAAATTCAAGTTGAGATAACTTAAAGAAATGCACTTGATACCGACACTTTCTTAACATTGAGGTCATGATTTCAAGTCACCTACCCTACCTACTTAGCATTAGGGCAGCTTAATGTTCATATTTGCCAATTTTAAAAAAAAAGCAACTTTAAAATAACGTAGAAATTCCACCTGGATTTTTAGGAGTCAGTTGTCAACTTAAAACTTGTTTTTATTCTCCCAATAATGGAGTAATTAAAAACACCTTACTTCCCTAACTCATTGTAGTTTGTCAGTTGAACATAACTTAAGCTCAAGTTGTCTTAATTCAAAGAGATTGATGCAAACTGTCGTCTGAGAGAGAAGGAGGTCGTGTCTCTTAAAATTTTAGAAATTTAAACAAAAAAAAAACACAAATTCTTGGCAAACAAGTGTTTCCAGCTGCACTAGTGGCTCTGTGAGGAAGCACTTAAGTGGTTATTTGAGCAACATAATGTTAATATCAGTGTCCAAAGAGAATGCTAGCAATGTGTTTAGTCGATGTTTTTGAGGACACGTTTGCCTTTAACCCTCATCTTACCAACATATTTAACACATAAGGACTCACAAATGTGACCCCAAGAACAAACTACTGCAAGGAACAACCTTCCTCGCAAAATATGAACTAATTAATTTCTATCAAAACATTACTGATGTGAATAATGTTGTCTGAGAAAAATCGTTATTATTTTTTTACGACAGTGGTAGTTAATTTCCATATTGTGTAAAATGAAAATATAATCTTTTCTTAAACAGAAACTTCAGCTTTTATCCCAAGTTCAGTCCACAATGATAATTCATCATCATGTGTCTGACAGAGTGCCACCCTGTCCAATAGTGTGCAAAAATGTAAACTATACCCCATGGCTGTGAACTCAATTAATAGTCCTATCTGTGTAAGGAAGAATTGGATGCTTTTGACTGGGGTTTGTAATAAATTTGCATTTTTTAAAAACAGAAACACAAAACAGTGATATGAAGGCATTAGGGATGAAATAATTGACTTAGTCATGATAATTGGAATGCTAGAATAAAGCACCTGTTAGATGTGATAAAAGGCATACCTCTGACATCTGCCAGTAGGACACATGGTTAGATTCAGGTTAATGGATAGTTGTAGTAGAAACACACAGGAAATGTGGAGGAGAGCAGGGGAATGATGTGCAGCACAGCCTGGCCTTAATTCACACCCAGGACAGCTGAACACATTATCATCCATGATGTGTGTCCTCACCACTCCGTTATCAAGTCGCCTCAGTAGACACAGTGTTTACCAGGCTGACCATCGAAGCTTAACATGTTAACTTACAACATAAACACACCAAATCATCCCATATTTGTCAAGAACTTTCACTTTCAGAGGCAACCTCATGGTGGCGCTAGAGGAAATGTCGCCAGGATAAATCATCTTGAAGCTATGCATGTTTTTACCAACTCATCTTGAGATGAAAGTGAAGCTTTGACCTGCTGGCGGCTCTATAGAACCAATCAATAGGTAGCAAAGATTAGTATACATCCTCTGGGGTCCACGAATGTCTGTACAGAATTCTGTGTCTCTCACTGTCTTTCATTTTTCGAGGTAGAACGAACCTGCATATTTGAAAAAGCCACAGTGGGACGATGGGCACACATCCCCCTCCACACACACACACACACACACACACACACACACACACACACACACATACATGCACACAGCCCCCTCTCATAAGCTGAGATGAACACTGAGCCACTCTTCTGAGCATGTTTGTTTAAAAAAAGAGCCAATAAGCCATGAAACTTACTCCTTCTCCCTCTCCCTTCATCTCACTTACTCTCTCTCCTCCTCTCTGTCTAGGGTGACATGGGAGCCCCCGGTCCAAACGGAGTTCTTGGACTTATTGTGAGTAGCAGTTTGTGTGTTTCTGTGTGTTTCTGTGTGTTTCTGTGTGTTTCTGTGTGTTTCTGTGTGCAGTGCGTGTGCTCCCGTCACTTTAAACATCTACTTTTCCCAGACACGTATTCCATAAATACATGGCTGTAAAGGACTATGTTTAAATGAAACCCAATATGCCTGCTTAATTGAAAAAACACCCTCAATTAGCTCCCATCATCATTTACGCTGCCAGCCACTTTATTGTAAACATATTTAAAATAGTGAAAGTGGATGATTTTTGGAGTTGGAAGTACTTTTTTCACTTTAACTCTAAAGCCTGAATTACGCAATTTGGCTCTTTCTCTCATGACAGTTGTCTAAAGATTGATCAGTGAAACAAATCTTAACAATGCATCTTGTTTTCTTCTTCAACCCCTTTTGTATTAACTATTTTTGGACAGGAACTGCCCCCCCACCCTGCCCACCCATCACCTTGCCCTCCATGCCTGCCCAGCCCGACAGCCACATAATTGTCTCTGATTATAATGTCTCCCTGGTTTCTCTTGTCGTGTCCCGTCTTCTCCCGTCGCTGCCGCTCCTCCCGGTCTATTCTAGGCCACCGGTGGTGGTAGTAGGCCTGTAATTGGAGGACTGTCTGATTACAGCTCTGGTCTGAGCTCCGTGTCCGCTGCATCCATCTGAACCGACAGCATGATGTACAGTACACACCAGCAGCACCGCGCTCAACGTCAAAGATATAAATATACAAACACCCTTCATCTGGGGACTGCAGGCCCTCAGCTTTGGGTGAAGTCAGGCCACTGTTGAAGAAGGGAACGCATCTGGATGACCACTGTCACTTAGAAATTTGGAAGATAGAAGAGATAGAGTAACAGCGTAGCTTTTATATTTAACCGTTTCTCTTCGTCTTTCCCTGCTTGCACTCAGCATTTGTTTATCAGTATAAAAATGTTATTCCCAGACAGTGTACACAAACCCTCTTCCTCTCATCCTGCTTTGATATGATGGAGGTTGGAAACGTTGCAGTACTGTCCAGGAACTGGACCTGGGTGCCCCCTGTGGCAGACACTGATAACAAAAGCAGAAACCTGCATTCAGCTAAAGAATTGTTTTTCTTCATGCATTTCTTGCGATTTGTGAGCAGGAAATATGTTGTTGATAGGAAAAGTTAAGTCTAAGTAGGATCTCTATAGGTCTGCAGCAGTGGAGCCACAGAGCAGATCCTGTTGTTTTTAGTCACTCCAATAGGATATGACTTCATTCCCAGGCATTAGATTGCATTAGATTTTCCCAACTACAGAAGAAGAAACCTTTCTGCCTTTGAGCTCCCAGTGCCAAACGAAGTGACTCGTTTTCGGGGGGGCGGGAGGGCATTTTTGCGGACAGGACTTTAATAACATTCTCTGTCACAAATGCAGATACCACGCTGTTTACTGAGACTAATGTTTAATACGCTGAGCCAATGCCACTCTTTGATTCAGGCGTCAGATGTAACACAATCTTGGCTTCTGTCTGCAAGATCTGTTCCCCAAAATCGGTCGTATATCATCGCCTATTGTTTTGTGGTGCTTGCAGTGTGATAGCTGCATGGCTGATCTGGAAGCAAGACAATAGACTTATTCTTGCATTTAATGAATCCCAATGTGCAATAATGTTGTATGTGTGTTTGTTAAATGAGCGTCAAGGGCCTAAGCCACATGCTTATCTGTATTTTATGCATGTGATATTGCTGAATGTTTCTTATTTATTCCTTCTTATGACATCAGGGTGATATGGGACCTGTGGGAGAGATGGGCCTTCCAGGACCTAATGGACTGAAGGTAATCTCACACACACACACAGAGCCACAGATTGCATTCATTTGTTTGGACGGGCTTGTAGTTATTTTATGTGTGATATAAAACTAAATAGTACCACGGGAATACATTTTAGATGAGGTTTGCCTTTGAAGATGCGTCTTTAACCCATCTGTCGGTGCTTGTTCCAGGGGGTGCCCGGAAATCCAGGAGAAGCAGGACTGAAAGGTGATAAGGTGATCTGAATATTCCTGTTATTGGCCTGTGTTTGAGCAGCATGTGATGGATATGTTCTCCTTTGCATCCAACTGTAGCGAACCTTTCGACATAGAGCATGCTTTCGTTAGATCCCACCTTCAGCACACACTGAAGCAAACCTCTGATGATTGTTGCATTTTGAAAACATGAGTTTTGACAAGTTTTTAGCAATATTAATCCTTCTTATGTCTTTGTTGTGGAATCCATTGTAGGAACTGTTACATACCCCAACTTTTATTGGTAGACAGTCAGCCGAGAGGCCACTGAATGAAGTTCAAGGAATAGTCAGATATAAACCTTTAAATAATACACTTGTAAGCACATTTATTGTACATTTTAAAAGGGTGTCCTGCATCGATAACCCAGTGGATGAAAAAAATCCCAACATAAATATCACAATGTAGATGGTTGGGGAATTTTTATGTATTAGATCACACTGTTCATAAACTTCTTAGGCGGGGATATTCAAAACTTAGAAACCCTGTGGATCTGTTAAACCTTGACAAAGTGAGTTTTTACAAGATGTGAACAGACATACAGTAGGTATAACTCTAAGTATTTGAACAAACCTTAACATGTTGTGCTTTTAGGGCCAACAGCAAAATCTTTTTAGCATTTGCTGCACTTGGCAGACATTCCTCCTGCTAGAACCACAACAGTGCACAATACGTTGATCAAGTCTGAAGGAGATAAAAGCACACATTACCAGATCTGCAAATCATAGAATGGATCTCAGTGATGTGTCCTATTTAAATACCCCCCATTGTAATTACTTAATGAACAGTCTGAAGAAAAGCCTACACCACCATTAGAAGCTTCCCTCTCTGCATGGATAACAAAACTAATCAGACGAGAGTTAAAACAATTAATACTCTCTAATTACTAACTGTTGATTACTGGCTTAGTCTGTAAAACATGTGGGGTAACAGACTGGAGCAATTGCTATCAGCGCCTTTCATAAGACTGATTGAAACCACATGAAAACCTTGGCTAATGCAGTGAACTACATTCATTGTGTGTGTGTTTCCTAATGTACAGACTGCTAATTGGTATTGTCTGTTGGAAAAAAAAAAGCTGAATGTGATTGACAAAGTTGAAAGTAACAGATCCTCCTAATGTTCTTCCATTTTTCTTTCTTTCTGTCCGCACCTCATCCATCTTCCTCCGTCTCTTCCTCTCTCCGTCAGGGTGACGTTGGGATTCCCGGAGAACAAGGGGAGATTGGGTTCAAAGGAGACAAGGTAGATCACTTCTGCTGCACATTTGCACACACTGTAAATGCTCACATGTCCTCAAAACCCTCCGTTCTCTAACCTCATCAACCCCTGTCCTGCGCGCTACCTCCGACACACACACATATCCCGAGTTACACATCTTTTGTTGCAGTGCTGTGTCTTTGCTAAATGACTTAGCCAGATGTCTGCTGTCCAGCTTGTGGAAATTCTTATGTTAAACCCCCAACATTTGTCTCTGTGTAAGCAAAATCGAACCCATCATAGAACAGAGTGGCCCCAAGAGATAACAGAATACTGAGCCCAGTCATGCATGTCTAATGTCTGTCTCCTCAGAAAAGAAATCGAGGTTCTGTTTTTTTGCTTCTGAATGCTGTCTGAGTGTCTGTTTTGGTTTTTAAGTGGGTTGTTTGCATTTGACAGGGCATCCAGGGGGCTCCAGGGTTACCAGGTATTCGTGGGAAACCAGGACCGCAGGTTAGTTGTGTTCTGGCTTTACTAACCAGGAATACTTTTGAATACTAAAATGTGGACAGAGGTCTTTTGATGTAAAGGATTAGATAAGCATTTAGAAAAATTCATTCATTTGCTTTGTCGCCAATCAGAAGATTAGATCAGAAGACAAATGTCAAATATCTGTCTATTCAATAGAGACTACAGCCAGCAGCAGGTTAGCTTAGCTTTGCTTAAAGGCTTGAAATAGAAGGAAAACAGTTCTGTCCAGAAGTAACAAAATCTGCCTACCAGCACTTCATTACATCTGGTTTGTTCAATCCATACTATTTCTAAGTATAACAAAAACTTTTTATCGGGGGTTATGTGCAGGGCTACTTTCTGGCTCGACACAGTGATTTCCTAAAGTTTTATTGTCACCTTGAGGTTGCCAGGTAACCATTAGAGTCAGAAGTCACTGCATCCAGCCAAGAAGCTTTCATCAGCAGCATAGATGTTCCTAAGGTCTGCTTTAAAATGAGGGCAGGTTGTGGATTTGCTGTCTTTGCTTCTAATCTTTAGAATTCTTTACATTTAACTATTCAATGCATCTCACGTAGCTGACCTTTAGTTTTTGTGTATTATCTTTGAGGGAGAAATGTATGTTTGATGCTCTGCACTGATGACTTTTTTTCTGTTAAGTAATTTGTATCTTTACTCTCATAACCACCATAAAACCACTACTTTGTTATTTTTACACTTTGGTTTTACTACACAGTAAATACATGTAATACAACATGCTAATTAGTGAGCATCAGAGGTGCTACAAACTGGATTTTGTTACCTTTACCTTTATTGACCACAACTTCTAATTTTCTGCAAGAAAGGGATGGCTATTTCCTATTATATACAAGGATTTCCCATTTGACATGTTTTTATTTGTCTTTTTTGCAGGGCAAGCTAGGAGAAAGGGGCCCTGATGGTACACCTGGACCACCAGGCCCTGAGGTTTGTATTTACACCTTGACTGCTGTGTTCAGTGTGTTGATCTGTATTTCACAGAGACAATAGAGATTCATTCTTTTATTAATCATGACAGGGTTTCCCTGGTGACATGGGACCACCGGGGGAGAATGGCCTTGAAGGACCAAAGGTGAGGAAAACCATCATCGTAGCTAAGTAGTCTATCAATTAGCATATGTTTCTAAACACAAAACAGAACCCGATTCAGAAGCTGCAGCCACACGAGCAGAGACATAACAGTTCTTGATGATGATATCAGTATTTTTGCAAGTGTCCGTTCATAAACAAAAGTGTTGGACATATTACAACTTTTCCCAATGATGCTGTTGTAGGAAATGCCAGGGAATCACCAGACCCACTAGGATTCATCCTCAGGGGACAATAAATGTCTGCCCCAAATTTTTATGGCTGTCCAATCTGACCAATACTCCTACACAGCTTTCCCTTAAGTCATGCTGCTACTGTGTCTAAAAACATGTGTAAATGCAACATTTACCTTTACACCTTAGCATTAATTTTACTGCCTTTTCACCCCTCCAGGGAAAACTAGGGGCCAGAGGTTTACCGGGGCCACGAGGGGTGCCTGGATTGGAGGTAAGGCCGTTAGACACCGCCCACATTAGAACAACCTCGAAGTGCCAGAAAGGCATTAAAAGTTTTACGACACAACGTGCTTTTCTTTGCTGAGGGACACTTTATGTCCCCAAACATAAGTCATGCTAAGATCAATATCATCTGTTTCCAGGGAGACGAGGGCCCAATCGGACCACCAGGCCCAGCAGGACTCGAGGTGAGCTATTAGATAAACACCTGGTGGAAATGAAGTAGAGACAGGAGATTGAAGGGATCAGATAGAAGCCATCTGAACTCATGTGTTCAGTTCACACCAGTATAATATGTATAAGGAAAACATTCTATACATGTGTGTCTGGTCATCGAGGAACTGTTGGAACTTTTGGTTGACCTGTAGTCCTTTCAAGACAGTCAAAACCTTTATGATGTGCATTCATCCTATATGCATCAGTGGTAAACTCATCATCAAATAGAGACAGAAGGGAAGCTTTCACTCAGGCTGCGGAAAACACAGCTGCAGCAGAAAACTAAATCTGTGCAAGCTTGACGGTCAACGAAACCTTTGCAGGGTGGTCCGCAGTAAAACTACAGCAAACCAGGCAGCATATCGCTCTAAAAGGAGGAGGATCTTTATAAGATCAATAGATGGCTTGCTCTACATCGTGCATCACTCACTTTTTAAACTCAGCAGCCAGTAGTGAACGCAGTATAATTTCATTGCGTAGCTTTAATTATGCATCCCGAAATTTGTTGTACCACAGCTGAGAGTTGGTCTGACATCTATCTGAGGTGATAAAGTAGGTCGTCATAATGGATTTTTCTTGGCCAGCGTTAGAGGGAAGTTAAGCATGGGCTTTTATAGGGGTTGTTGCAGCTTGTCTCTGGATGATTAGTCCATCCACTCACGATGCAATCCCCGACCTTGGCCACCAGGGGGTGATAACTGCCATCAACATGTTTATAGGTGGCAAGATTTATAGCTGTCATAAAATGCTAGAAATGGTAACGTGCCACTGCAGAAATAGATTTAATCACTTTGTTTCTCAAATTATCCACTGAATGAATAAGAAAATTGACTGTTTCAAATATAGGTCTACTTTCAAGCTTCTGACTTGAATCCTTATCCCAGATGCTACCTGCTTTTTTCATGTTTTTATCTTCTTTCCGCTCCTCTTACTTTCTTTCCCTCCACCCTCACCCGCCTGCCTCATCCCCTCACCCCTTCTCTATCCTCTATCCGAGGGGAAGCCGTGTACTGTTCCTCCTGGAGCTGTGATTGATCTCTGGCCATGTGCCACAGGTCCTCCCACTCCTCCACCTCATCAGCTAGCTGTCTTTTAGCTCCACTGCTCTGGAAAGAATGACATCCTCTCTTCACCTTTTAGTCTTCTTTGTTTTTTTCTTTTACCATCTCCCACACCTTCTCGTTTGCTCGTCTTCACTCTGTCTTGATCCAAAGTTCTCTAAGAGCTCCTTTCTTTCTTTTAATGTGGTGAGACGTATCAGGTGATAAGAAGTCACAAATCCTGGAAAAATCATATTAATTCTCATTTTACTACAAAAATCTGCTTTTACTCTGTGCATCTGAGTGAAATAAAAGGTTTGCCTGTTCTCCTATCTGGACTAAAACTTTGGAATTTTTGAGTCACTCAATCTTTAGGAGTTTTGGCTTAGACAGAACCACCAACCCCCCACCGCCCCTCCATCCATCCCCTCTTAACCCCGGGAATTAGTGTCTGTGCAAGAGGAACATTATCGTCATTGAACACTTTCACGGCCTGCCAAGATGTACTGTCAGCATTACCTGTACACGCCAGTGCTTATTTCAGCTTCATGTACAGTGAACTGCAGGCTACTTCCCAGTTCCCTCTTCAAACTGTCATTTCGTAGAAAACAGATCCGTTATACTCGCGTAAGTTTTTGTGATGAATGTTAATGATGCATTAACTGGCAAGTGAATGTCTGTTATTCGCTATTAATCATTCTATGCTATATATTTATGTTTTTTCAGGGCAGAATGGGCAGAGATGGATTTCCTGGGAAGGCTGGGCCAGAGGGAGTAAAGGTGAATAAAAGCACACTCGCTTGTTGTTTTTGCTTGAAATATAGAGGACTATTGTGTTAATTTTTGCAAAGCCATGACTAATATTACATTTGTCTCTGCAGGGAGAGCCCGGTATCACAGGCAAAGTTGGGACCATGGGAGAAAGAGTAAGAAACCCTGCTTTTTCCTTTGAATAACTACACGTTTTCCAAGCCATTTATCCCCCCCAAAATATCCATTCATGCATCCATCTAACACTGAGTCTATGTGTTCCAGGGCTTGGTGGGTTTCATCGGACCTGTGGGAGAGGCGGGGCTGGCAGGAGAGAAGGTAAAAAAAAAAATCTTGTTCCGTCCATAAATTTATTGGAGATGTCCTTCTAACGTGACTTTAAAGACTGAAAGTTGCGCTCGTGCATTTACAGGGCGATCGAGGGGAGATGGGCCTTCCTGGACCACCTGGAGAAAAGGGATCAACGGTAAGATATAATGAAGAAGACAGAGCGGAGGGATTTCCGTTTGACAAAGAGCAGCATTTGGGAGTACAAGTATGAGCTTACGCGTGATTTTCTGGAGAAAGTGGTTCGTCTTTAAGGAAATCCAAAGAAAGGGTCGTCTTAAACCAAACTGTCTGTTATTCCCATGGGAATATACTGACGTGTGGGGTTAGGTCAATACCACAAGAACACATCACCCCATGGATGACTTAGGAGCGTGCTTTCCAAGCAGTGGTTTGGCACTTGGCAGGAAACCTTAAGCTGAAGGTGGTTCAAACAAAGAAGATAGTTCCAAAGGATCCTGCCAATGATGGTGATTCCCGATGGTATTTAAATATCACAGGAACAGCTGATTCCTCTTAACTCTCTGAACCCCACATCTCGCCAGCAGGTTTGAAGGGCATGTTGTCTTTTAAAAAACAGAGCCAGAAACCGTAAAAACACAAGGAAACGTTAGATTTTTCATCTTTCAGACAATCCTTGAGCCATTCATCTGATTTGATTGGAAAAATGACCCAAATCTAAGTTTAAAATTGTGATATGTCATCAAAATCATTCTATTCTACATGTCCAAACTAAAAATTTGCCAAAAATAAACTCTTTGCTTCAACCAAACTCTGTGAGAAATGTAAAATTCTGAGCTCCCTATCACAGCTGAGCTGTTGGTGTCTCAGCTGTGATCAACAGTCACATGACAGTAATTCGGGGCTTTTTAGCTGAACTGGGATGAACTGCAGGCTGTGCTTTCACACTGCAGATAGGAGACAAGTTTGTAAACATACTTGAAAATGTAAGTAGTAGAATATCTGTGGGATGTAGAGTTACCATTTCTGTTTCAACACATGTGGGCCTTTGGAAGAATATAGTTCATGTTGATTTCAGGCTGTTTCAATTTTTTAAAACAAATAATCAAAGACATTAAGCTTAGATTTCTCTTGGCTGGTTTGTGGCATTATAACTTCATCATAGTGCCCAAAAGATATGTTTTACTTATAACCATGGTTGTGTTGTTTACATTGAGGTGCAGGACTTCAAATTGCATGTACAGTGAATACATATGTGACAGGAGCAAAAACACTCTAAAACTACTTGGGGTTTAGAGGGTTAAACAACAATCCTACTGGGATTTGTTCACAGAAATTAAGAAATGAAGAAAGAGAATAATGTCTCCATAGTTTGTTTTCAGCTTACAGGACGTTTAAGCTTCATGAGCTCTACTCTGGCCCGTCACACACTTACTCTTTCAAACAGAATGAGTGGCTTCTTTGTCATGCAGTGTCTTTATTTTATATGGGCCGTCTAATGTATATGACTGTGCTGGAGCAGATAAGAATTTAGTCATCATTCTTGCTGAAACAGAGAGAGAGGTTTCCTGCTGGCAGAAAGCCAGTTGGATTTCTCTGAGGACTTCACCACACACACACACATACACACTCACTCACACACTTGCTGGCTCGCTCCCTCTGCTGCAAAACAGAAACAGACCCTCTGGAAAAGACTGCATCATTCAGAGTGAAGGGAGCTGACCAGCAGACATCCATGGCTGCTAACAGAGCTCTCATACTGTAGGCATCTATGTTTCATTCCCATGAACACATGACATCAGAGCTGTCAACTGCTATAGCTTTGCATATTAGATAGATTTTATTGCACTCAGCTGTTCTGAGTAGTCTGACCAGAATAGTCTCCATTATATAGTTATGCTTCTACAAATGTCCTGACCAAAAAAATGAGTGCCAATAAAAAAAAAAGAGAGAGAAACTTAGCCAGAAGTTGTATGTTTTCTGATATAAAATCATCTCCTCAGGCTGTCTGTTTTTCTCTTTTCCTATTGGCTCTCACTGTTACCTCAAATGTGCTTCCCAATACACAGAACATTTCTGCAGAGGTATCTTTGTGCTACCGATGTGTGTTCAATCTATTTTCTTAAACATTTCTTTCGCAATTTAGACTGAGTTTGTGTCTTTATGTCAACATCTTTCTTATTAAGTCACATTTGAAAACTACAAACAGTTTAATGCAAGTGTTTTCTGTTGTGATTCAACAACAAAAAATGACCCTCAGTGTCATTATTTTCCCAAATCCTTCATCTTAATGGAGTCAATCATTTGTGTAATCCTGTTTTGCACCAGTTGTAACCTTTGTACTGTGTGTGTGTCTGTGCTTGTACTGTAGGGTCACCCAGGGACACCAGGTGAGACTGGACTTCCTGGACCACCTGGAAGACCAGTAAGTGCCCACTGTTTTGCACATTTTGCATGTCCTGTTTTCGTTTTACTCCTTCAAAGTTGCACATGACACTCTGTAATAATACTGAATGGTAGTTTTGAAGGTTTTGCACAGAGTCACTTTAAGTAAACTGTGACTAGAGAAGACTGTCAAACAATAACAGCTAAATGGCTAATAAAACAGTCACTTATCTGAGTCGATGTCTCTCAGCAAAAGTCATCTTTTCAGCAGTAGTGATAGTTCTGCATAGTGTTAGTAACCCGCAGTCTGCAGCAGAGGTTACTCTGAGCATTATGAGAGCTGGCAGCCTCCTGCTGAACCCACATTACCCTCCTGTCAGTCAAAAGCCCAACACCTCTAACCAATTAGAAGCTGCCCCACGTTCCCCCTCGCGGTCTCTTCGCCGTGGCCGGGCTTGACAGAGAGCGGGCCGAGCATTGGTTGAAGGTGGGGGCCACTGAGCCACCAAAACAAACATAAATACGAGGCTTTGGGGTGCAGCAGGACAGGATTCCAGAGCAGACCCTTTAATTGGTGTGAGTGACAGATCTAACAACAAAACCCATAGTGTGTTCCCGAGGTCGGGCTGCCCCCCCAGGGTCAACAGCCAGGGGGCTCTGTGGACTGTCAGTGTAAACCTTTGTTATAGCTCTCCTTCCCCTTTTTCCTCTCCCCCTCGCTTTTCCTCTTTATCCCCCTTTCTTCCTTTGTTCATTAGGGCCCTCCTGGAGCGACTGGGCCAGCCGGTACCAGAGGACCTAAAGGCTTGCGGGTAAGTTTGAAGGTTGTTTTTGCAGATGAAGTGTTGCCTGGTGTTCTACAGTCACCATGTCAGAGTTCCCAGCCCTAAGCGCAGAACTTGGCAACAGAGTGCGCATTCACATTTCTGTTTTGTGTACGCTCCGGTGTGTGTTTATAGCAGCCTTGTCCTACTGCTGTCGTTGAGCTGTTGGAAAATGTCAGCGGGTGAACATAATGAAGTGATATGGAACTGCCTCTGAACTGATGTCATGTGTGTTTAATGGACAATGGGTGCTCAGCACAGCGCATATGAAGGTTCAGAGTTGAAGAATGAGTCCGTTTCATCCTTTTTTCAGTGCTCATTATAACTGCTGGAAGAGCTCCAATAATGTAAAACAAGACATTTTTTTTATTCCTTCACAATGGAACAATGCCTTCTGGTTATAGGAAGGATCTGTCGTCAGTCCAACTTCATGACTTCTGTTGTGGTTGGAAAATGTGACCTGGGTTTTGTGGTTAATCTCAGCACTGCCTTCAGATAAATATAGTGAACTGGGGAAGCAGGATTTATTTGGGGATCGACAAAGGCTTGTATTAGCTTTTCTTAAGTTTTGTGAATATTTATACTTTAGCAAGCATCTTAAAAAAAACGTATTGCAACTTTACACTTGTAACCGTTATTAGACATACAGTTCAATGTAAATATGCTGCACTTATAAAAGGACCGTCAATCAATTATTAGATGATATTAGATTAGGTATTCATGCATTTTGTATATCTTTATTGAGACCCCACATTATAATACACATTAAACACTCTGTATCTGTACAGTCCATCACTCTGTGTTTTAGTCTTTACTGCTATGAAAGGTGGTTTATAAGCACAGAGAAATATTAGTGATATTGTGCATTATCAGTCACAGGTTTAACAAATACAATGTAAAATGGCAAAATTCCATTTAGGTGCCTCACTGATGCTTCCATAAGAGAACTCAGTGTTAGCACAATGTTCTAGCAAACTCTTAGAATCTACTTAATAAATGTGGGTGAACAATTTAATCTCAAATAATTTTAGGAGGTTTTGGGCCATATTGTGCAGCTACAAAATTTGTGAAGTCTTCTTAACATTTCTTAGTAGTAATGGTAGGGACATGTTTTTACCAATATCCAGAAACTTACTGCATTGTCCTTAGCAATCATTTTAATAATACATTTATAGCATCGCGGCCATGGGTGACTCTTCACAGTTAGTTTTTCAACAATACATAGAGCATCATGCTAAACAAACGAATCTATAACACTGGGATTGTCATCAATCCAGCAAAACGCTGCACTCGTGGTGTCACAGCTCCACTAATCCAGCATGAAGGCAAATAAAATCCAGCATGAGCAACTGAACTGTCAATTATGTCAGAATGTTTTGTGTTATTAATATCGAACGCCACTTAATCTGATATGAATTTAAAAAATATTAAATGGCTTTTGACTTTGCCACTGGCCATTTTGCAGTCATATGGTAGGTCACTGAAAAATTCCACCTTTGAGTAGTGCTGGAATAACAATAAAGTGACTCATGTTAAATATTGTAGCGTGTGAAACAAGTCCAAACATTGGGAAGAACACTGATTAAAGGTTTGAATGTGGTTTTTGTATTTGGGTTAGCAAGCGTCATCATATTTGGTGGTCGTCCTATACTGGCGAGTGGATAGTGCACAAAATGACTCCCAGATATTTATAACAACTGCACCTGAGAGTATAGCATCTAAGGTTGACAAAGGGGGAAAAAAGCATTGATTGTTTCACACTGAATACAAGGACACATTTACATATGGTTCAGGCAGGGGTTCCAGATTGTGTGTCGGCCACCATGAGTGTCAGGATGCAAGGTTTCCCAGCAGAACACTGAATTTATACACTTCCCAGTTAGTGGTTTTGATGTTATGGCTATTAAGTGTATTTCACTTGGTGGATAACATCCTTAAGTTACATTTTAATGATTCGGAGAAGTTGTATTTAGCACCCTCCAAAATCATTTTTACAGCGCAAGTTACACCTGTAACACATTTCTCTAGCAGTGCTAGTACTTTTTTTTTCTATTAAAACCTGCTAAACAGTTTCCCAGTGTTGAGATTTATCGAATTCCAGCTTTGCAGTCTCAGCACAAGTGAAATCGTACACAACTCCAGAGTATTTTGTGAAAGATGAGAACCAGCAGAGCGGAGAATAACAGCTGGATGAATACCATCAACAGAAATTTTATACCCAAGAAGTAATGTTGCTCATAAAATCTGGCCTCTGGAACAACATACAGAAAATAAATTCTTGAATTCGCAATTCACCAAGGGTACTCAGGTGCATTCAAAGTGAATATGGTGGAAATAATAATGAATTTGGAGGAAGATGATGGCAATAGTGTTTGTGGTGACTTTTGCTTGACAGATTTAAACACACCTCAGCTTCTGCTTGTGTTCTTGTGATGTGTGGATGCTGTTGTCATCAAAAGCTTTCAGTAGAGGATTTTTATTGCTACGGTCCACTGAGCCAGCTAGAAAGTGGGATAAAAAAAAACCACTGGGCGTCCTTATCTGATGCATCCAGTGGAGATGGGCCTCACTGTGGTTGCCCTGGACACTGTCTAATGTCTCAAGCTGTGTTTTTAGTTAATACTAATGTCAGCAGCTTCCACTGCCAGTAAATCTGTCTGCTGGCTGCTTCATGACTTATGTTGCTTAGGCTGAGATTAGAAACCTGAGTGTAGCAAGCCAGGAGACACAGAGGGAGTTCTGACAGCTGTGATCTTACATGTGTGCAACCACAGACACACACACATATTTCACCACCACTGCCTAAACAGTGTATTCACCTTGTTTAAATTAAAAATAAATAAGCACAAAATAAATTAGGTTTCATTTGATATGTCTTGACTTGTCTTTAAAAAGGCAAAACACCATGACGTTTAGGGTGAGAAGGGCGTTTTAATGTCCCCTCAGCGGGAAAAAATTGATCTACTGTGATTGTCTACATGCTCCTGAATTAAACATCTTAGTGTAAAATGAGAGCTTATACAACTGGAGATTTTTTCACTGATTATAACACCATATGTCTTTTAGATGTTTGCTACTTGGCTTGAGGCGCAGAGCCTCATTGTTGACAGAAATGCAACATCTGGCTCTAGTCAGATATGACACTAGACTGTTTTCTAACATAGACATATTTTGGAATCAGAAACAGTAGATAAAAAACTGCACATTGGCATCAGGAAGGTAGCAACGCTGCTCTCTGTTTTCTTCGTCTGTGTTTTATTTGCATTCGTATTGAATATTTAATCTTGTTGATGCAAACTTGTGGCTCTCGGCCACGAGGAATCACCACTCTGACTAATCGTGCTTTGTACCTCCTCATGACGTCTAACCAACAAATGCTCCACAAATGTTTTCAATATTGAAGCGCATATTCATCTTCTCATCCCTCCCTCTTGGCAGCCTGCGGTTATTTTGGAGCTGATTTAAATAGTTAATGCTGATTGTTTTGAATTAATGCTCCCCGTGTTCCATGTCTGCCTTTGTTTAAAAAAGGTCAGGCACTTGTGTTACTGTAACTTAATGTGATTAATTAACTTTCGAGCGCAACTTTTTGAGTGTTTTTCAATCGCTGGATAGGATAAGATGTTTTCCGTACACATCGGCTAATCAGGCTATGTAAACTCAACCAGCGGGTAGCAGGTACCCCAGACAGGAATGTTAATGAGCAGTGCTCATCCAGCTCTATGTATAATAGGCTTATAGCACTTTGGTTAGTGGTGTTCTCAGTGGGCCAAACTCCCACTGTGCCCAGTCATCAATCAGTCACACAACAAGGCCTCTTTTGCGGCTGTGTCATTTTATATTTGATTTCTTAGCGTCACAGTTGTTATTTATAACTGCTGTAACATGAGATTGACCCACAGAGTTGATGATCAGTTAGTGAGCATCCTCTCAGTGTGACTGTCCGGGAGCATAGATGAGAAACTTATCTGGGTGCAGGTGGAAAGCAGATGGACTGTATTGGTCCAGTGTCTGCCTCCCATTTGTTATCACTGCTCACTGGACTAGCAGGCCTTTAAGCACTTCAGATTGATTTTGTTTGACAGCTGCGCCCATGTAATCTAAACAGTCGGACTGTTCTGACAGTGTGTGTGTGTTTAGGTGTGAACTCTGTGTGCTCTGCCTTTGTGCCCTCAATCTAGTATTAAAATAAAGCAAATTGGAGATCAATGACTCTCAGTGAAATGTGAAACGCCCCACAGTGAGGTGATGTTGCTGCTCATACACCAGCCCTCTGTGCAGACATACGCGGCTTTGCTTTGCCTGCACAGTTATAATTACTTTCTTATTTACCCTGCAGCTTACGGGCACCATAACCCTCACACAGCCTCTAACATGTTGTGTCAGGCTATACAGCAATGTTTGTTTACAGTGTATTGCGGCTGTCTGGCAGTGTTACAGTGACCTCTGTTGGTGAAGTGACAGCTGTCTTGTGTTTCAGGGTGCGATAGGGCCTGACGGTCCAACAGGAGAGAGCGGGTTAGAGGGCAAGAAGGTAAGGATGCTGGCAATCGCAAAATAAAATAGTGAAGACACAAGAGTCATTGTCTTAAAATGACATGTATAAGCACAAAAATTATTGAATTTTCCACAGATAATAGATTCTTAGGAGGGGAACATTGATCTAATGCATTAAAAATAGCAGTCTGCACATCATGTCCTTCCAGTCAGATGGCAAGAAATTGATACGTCTGGACTCTGGCTATCTCTCATCTTTCCTTCTCTCCACAGGGTCCTGACGGTCCTCCAGGAAAAATAGGCTTCCCTGGACCACAGGTAAAGCGCTGGGGTACTTTCTACTTTCCCACTCCTTCCTCTCATATATTTTTTGGTGCTTATGTTCCTCTGGAGGGGTGAGACATCAGCGTGATTTAGACGACCTACACGATACCCACAGTGTGGAGGCCCCACAGTCAGAAACAGCATATTACTCCGGAGGAGAGAAAGCTGTCACTGGGAGGTTTCAGCTGTGAGCCAGATTTACACGCATGGCAGTTTTTTTGTTTTTTTTCACGGCTCATTGGTGGGATTTAAGAATATTTATCTGCGAGCAATTAAACTTCTGAAACTCCACTTGACTTCTGAAAATATTTGGGCATGTGTTCCCTATCAATCTAATCATCTTTATTTATAGAGAGGCTTGTAAATCAAACATGGTAGGAGTCTGTATATTAACTGTGGGGCAAATAGAAAAAGGATAAATGAGATGTAGACAAACAGAGAATGACATAAAAGAAGAAAGAAAAAAAAAAGATTGTACATACAACTAGAAAGGCCCAAATACAATTATAAGGAAATTTGTCTGGAGCCACACAAAAATATAAAGAGAGTTCCATCAAAGTTAGCTGAGAAGTTTTTAGGTTATTTTACTTACCAGGATTGTATTGTACAGATCAGATATTCATGGATGACTTTTGCAAAAGTAACCGGTCTTTATCTTTAGAGTATGTCAGAAACAAGGCATTTAAGCTCCTGTGTTAATCTACTTTCTTTAGTCAAGAACAGGTTTTGCAGGATTTCTTGAACATCACAGATTGTACAATTAATCCTAATCCTAATTATCTCTGCAGGGAAAGATTGGAGAGTTCGGGGAAACAGGGCCTAAAGGTTTTCCTGTAAGTTCATTATGCTCATCTGTAGCAATAGTTGTTGGGGTTTGTTTGTATCTGTGTTCTAAATTCATTTACTTTTTTTTTAATCTCCAGGGTATCCAAGGGCCTTCGGGACCTCCAGGTGACAAGGGAATAGCAGGCGAGCCGGTATGACCCTCCAGCCCTCCTTCCGTCCTTTTTTTTTACAATTCTCACATCTCCTTTGCATCTTTGCACCTCCTCTGTCTCGATAGTCTTGTTATCCTCATCCTCTCTCGCCATTTTTCAATCTTTTTTGCAGTATTCTCACTCCAGCTCATCAAACTTTTCCTCTTCCCCCGTTCAGAAAGTTTTATTAGTTTCTCTTTGGCACCAAACAGCAGCCGGGTTTACTCTGCCCAGCCCTGTTAGCTCCAAGTTATAACAGCCAGTAGGTAGTTTATGAGACATATTTTAGTGCTTATTAAAATATATATTCACCAGTATTAAATGTTTCCTCCGGAGTGGCCAGAGAATTGTCTCATCCTTCACACATCTGCTTCTGTAGTGGCAGGAAAGCAAACTGCAAGCAATGCTCGTGCTAAACTGCTGAACTTGCAAGTGCAACAGATGCGATTATAGCCGTAATGAATGCAATATTTACTGTAAAAGCTTTACTGTCCTTCCTGTGGTTTTATTTTAAGAGCAGTTTGCGAGTCAGAGCAGAAACAGAGGCGTAGAAGACGTGTCAGCCTGCATGCATGCTGAGTGTAGCTCAGCAGTAATAGAGACAGGCACTCAGCTTCTCTTTGTTTGCATTCGTATAAAGGAATCATAGGCTAGTATCCACCTGGTTCCTTCTAAAACATTAAACTGTAGCTTATAATCTCAAGTGGTTTACGCCATGAAACAAACTGTTTATACCTATAGCAGTAAAAACAAATATGATGTGATAGGCTGAATTTAAATGTATCTTGGTTTGTAGTGGCGTAAATATACAAGTGCATGAATATCCATGGAAGATGTTATTCATTTGCATAGTTTTACACATTGTAAGCAGATGGTTTGTTTCAATAGTGTATATTGGGTATTAGATATATACTCATAAAGCTACACTCATTAAGGGTCAGACAGTGGAAGGTATGCAATATTTTGGAACAGTTATTGGCATAAATCTGAACTTTGACGCAAACTGTGAAACTTTCTGCAACAAGCGTCACAGTTTTGGTATCATGGTATCATGGTTTGGATCAAATTGTTGATTATCTCGTAGGCTGACTGGTGAGTCACAGGTTGACCCGGCATCTCTGTACACCAGACAGTTACAGCATCTGACTGGCTCAGTTTTAATGGACAACTCACACCCTTTTGCACAGCGAGTTTTGGCTTCATCCTCCTTGGACAAAAGTTTACAATCCCTAGTTGCAGAATGAAACTGTATAAAAATAATTTCGTTCCAGCAGCCATTACTCAGATGAATAAGTCAGAACAACATTGCACAGACTAGACAGAAGCCTATTTATTTATTTATTATTTATTCAATTTCCTACTGATACAAATAAAGCAACTTTGAACCTTCTTTTCCTTCCTTATCATTCTCCATCTCCTGTGCTGCATAGCCGCTTCACTGATACAACACACTTCTGACTTCTGTTGTTCACTTACTTTGGGCTCGTACCCAGGAATATGAATAAAAGACCACACAAGTGACTTTGCTTTTATCATTACTATTGTTTGAACTGAATGCAAGTCAACCAAGGAGCAAACATTATTCACTTACACTTAGATTAATAAGTATCCATGGCAAGGCATCAGTGTTTTAGAAGCACAATTAGTGGTACTTTCAGCCAAACTGTCTACAGATGGCTTGCTGATTTATCTTCCATTGGCTCGTTTGCAGTCAACATCAGCCAGAAACGTCCTATTTTTTTGTACACAATAAACTGATTTTGACGAGTGTGGAACATCTCTGGTCGGTTTTTAAATCTGATTATCATTCAAGCACCTGCACTGTCATCTACAGGGATCAGCTGGGCCACCTGGGACTGTGGGGCTCTTGGGAGAAATCGGTCAAAAGGTGAGAGACTTTACAACCAACACCCATACACACACGCTTAAGCACATGTACGGTCACGGTGTTCATCAAAACACACACACAAAAAGGCCATTGTGAAGTCTAAATGATTAAATATGCGACATCTGTTCACCCTATCCCACTTGATCAATAATGCTCTCGGTTTTGTCCAATTAAATTTCATTCTTCCCCTCTTTCCCCCTCTTGTGACAATACGTAATGGAACTCACCCTTGACGTATTGTTCATATGTCATGCCAAAGAGTAATTAGCCCTCACTTCTGGTCCAAAGTCATTCACCATTTTCCTCCCTTCATCCTCTGTGTATTTTTAAGGGTCCTCCAGGCAAAGAGGGCGAACCAGGTCTACCAGGCGAGCCAGGGGAGAAGGTGAGGCAATAATGCTGTTGCAGTTTTATCCAGATGAATAAACAAAGGTTTTTATTTGAATATTTGGGGAGAAACGTTGAAACATTGTGATTTTTTTATGCACCAGCTTGTGCATAGTGTCAGGCACTGGGTGACAACAGAAAATATAATGGCACATATATAGATCTGATTACATTTTCCACAATTTAGTAGTTGTATGAGATCATAATCTATATTTTGGAGTGACAAAAGACCCACCCCTGGCTGAGGCACTGTTTAGTCTATTCATATTGTAGTTTTTTCATTCATTTAGTTTTATTGGGGGAGACAAATGCTTATGTACTAAATATGTCAATTCAAAGTTTGATGTCTGTGTTTGTCAGGGAGCCATCGGACCTGCTGGGAACATTGGAGAACAAGGACTGATAGGACAGCGGGTGTGTTTATCTATATCAAACTATCAAACATTCATCATTCCTTGCAGGTGCTCATTTTATGGACTTGTGTATGTATTTTTGTGCATGTGTGCAGGGAGAGCCAGGCCTCGAGGGGGAAGCTGGTCCAGCTGGTCCTGATGGATCCAAGGTGAAATGTTTTCTAAATTGTCCTTGATTTTGCATGGTTACGATGTGGAGCCAAGAACTGTAAAAATACAGGTATAGAAGATTAAGTGCTGGTATGTGCGTTTGCTCAGGGGGAAAAAGGCGACATGGGTCAGGAGGGAGACAAGGGAGAAAAAGGTGAAATCGGACTAAAGGGAAAGGAAGGCCCACCTGGAAGTCCTGGACTCACTGGCGTCAGGGTAAGTCACCTGAAATTCATGCACACTCCTTTTTGTAAAACTGATTTTAACTGCTCTCAAGCCTCTCCTAAATAATTTCCTCATGTTTTTTTCTGACTATAGGGTCCAGAAGGGAAACCTGGCAAAATTGGGGAACGAGGCAAACTAGGGCCAAAGGTATCAACATCTAATGATCTCTGACGCCTGATGAATCCTTTAATAACCACAAATACTTACAAGAAATGACATAAACACGCTGCACTGTCAACTATTCTCCAACTTATCCTCTGTTTAGGGTGCCAAAGGTCAACAGGGTCACCTTGGGGAGACTGGGACAGTGGGAAAGACTGGACCACCAGGTTTTGTTGGGCAAAAGGGGTCCAGAGGAACAATTGGACACGTGGTAAAGTGGAACATTAACGATATAAATATTTACAGAATCATTCACTGCTGAAATCACAAGCTCTTTGCATAATGATGATTAATGGATAGCGTGACTCAAGATAGAACGTTTGTTCTCTTTAGGGAGCTCCCGGTCGAATGGGTCAACAGGGGGAACCTGGTATTGCAGGTTATGAGGTAAGTGTCTGGATGTGAATAGAAGGCATTAAACATTAAACATGTCTGATATGGTTATTTGATATAGTCCTTTTACATAACATGATCTCTGGTGTCTTTCTTCGCAGGGCCATCAGGGATCACAGGGCTCCATGGGGTCTCCAGGACCAAAAGGTGAAAAGGTACACCTGGCTCATTTTACCTGTAACATGGATCTCTTGTTCTTTCCTCTGTATCTTCACTTAGAACCTCAGTCTGCCCCCATTAAATCCCAGCACCACTCAGATATATAACATTTTATGAGACATTCCTAAAGCTGAGGAGCTCAAAAGTATCAGGAATGTGTGTCTTACATGAAACGTCTAATTGGTCTGATCTGTGTCTGCAGGGCGAGCAGGGGGATGATGGGAAGGTAGAGGGTCCTCCTGGTTCTCCAGGTGACATAGTAAGTCTCGCCTGACTTACTTTTCTCACTTCTTCTCCTGTTTGTCTTCTATAAGTTTGCAGAAATTAGATCATTTACAGTATAGTCATATATTTCTTATTTTATCAGGGGCGTCCAGGTGACAGAGGAGAGAGAGGTGAACCAGGAGATCCAGGATACAAAGTGAGTAGCATCATTCCATATGATTTTAAAATAGATATTTTTGGGGGAGTGTTTGGTTTATGAGGTAGCTATTCTGTGATTGTGTTTAAGGGCCAAATTGGTGTGGATGGAGAGCGAGGCAGACCTGGAGCTAATGGGCTACCAGTGAGTGTTAAAACTTGTGATCTCCAGTTCTGTCATTACGTCTACACAAACAAACACCAGGCATGTTCACACAGGTTGTCTTTATATGCTCTCATTTACATAACTGCCAATTTCAGGGACAACCTGGGCCTCGAGGGCAGCAAGGACCCAAGGGGGCCAAAGGAGATCAAGTAAGGATGTGAAAACGGTGACATTTTGTGTTTGCTGTGTGTGCTAGAGGGCGATTGTGTTTCTGTGTGTATGATTGAAGAGGTGCAGTCGGATATGCAGTGATTCTTAGTTTCTGTAATGCACTGGCTTCAATTCACCAACTCGGGTGTTCGTATTGTTCATGTTATTCATTAGAACTTGAGATATCGTATGTGGAAAAAAAACTAACTTGTAGTGATAGTCAGCAATGATTAATCCTTATAATTATCCACTGGAACATCAAAGCAATGTAGGAAATAATGTGTTAATAGCTGTACTTTTACTTATAAGTATATGTTAATGCTCCTGAACATTTTTAGTGCATAGCGTTTGCTTGCAATATTTCTCCACTGCAAGCTTTAATGAAATGCAAGTCGAATGGGTAATGCTACCTAAGTCGCATTAAAAAAAGCAATATTTAGCTGATTTTGTGTACATTAATCACTGATCGTGGGGTTGCAAAAAACATTATCACGTCTCTTCCAAAGCGAGAAAATTAGTTTAAATTGCACTTGATAAGAAACATGACGTGAAGAGGCTATTAGCAGTCCATAAGTATTGTAATAATACATTAGTACAGTGCTGTCATTGGCAAATTTTGGCCTGTCAAACAAAAATGCCATGCTATTTTTTTGCATATAATATTGCCAGTGTTAATTGATTTCATCACAGAGCAGTAATATTTAATAAGAGCTGCTTCTTTGTTGCACATTTGAAATTATTATTTTCTCTCTTTAGGGTCAGAAAGGCAAAAAGGGCCAGTCAGGACAAAAAGGAACCAGAGGACCAGAGGTAAGTCACTGATTATCAGTGTTTCATTGCAAAAGATAAATATTTTACCGGCTCTCAGCCTTCAAAACTTTAAACTTGTTGCACATATTCTTGGAAATAAGGCATCAATAAAACATAGATAGGTTCACATAGACATGTAAAAACTACTGCGTTAATTCTCTCAAGTGAAATATGCATTAAAAAAGAAGTCTGAGACACTTACTGTCCTGTTTAATGTACTGGTCTGATAAGCTCGCTTGTCTCCTCAGGGTGGAGGTGGTCCTCCTGGTCCCAGAGGTGTGGTGGGCCCAGAGGGGCAGGAGGGTGCACCCGGCATCGATGGAGTCCCAGGAAAAGATGGCAGTAAAGGCATGCCGGTGAGATATTCAAAGAAATGTTTTTAAGCACTATTGTGTTGGGCAAACAGCAACTTGATAAATCTGCTGTCTTGCTATTCTTGCCTGTGGTGCAAAAATGCCTTGTTTGTCCAAAAGGAAGTTCACTGAGTCGTGGCGTTCTTCAAGGTTTATCCATTTGGAACCATGAATGATCAGCAAATAAAATCTTTAGATGCTGCTTGTTTAAAGTTGATATTTTGGCCAGAGTGGTGCAAGAGCAAATGCCATAGAATGTCCAAAACCAAAAGGTAGAATCCTCTGGAGAACATTGATTTATTAAGTGAATTTCATGTCAGTCTGACCCGTAGATGTTAAAACATTCTGCTCTCGTCCAAAGTAATGAACTTTTTATTTTCATATATATAGTTTTGTTGCCCCATTATTATCTGGACTAAAGCATGTTTATTGTGATCCTTTGTCATCTTACTTTCACATGTATCCAGGGAGAACACGGTGACGATGGGGAGACTGGCCTTCATGGTAAAGCTGGCTCACGTGGTAAAACTGGCGTTCCAGGACTCCCAGGAGATCAGGGAGGCTTTGGACCAAAGGTAAGAGGAAAAAGTAGTGTGCATGATAATGCATCCTTATTAAACAATGATTCAAAGCCCCAAAAAAACGCTGTTTTTACAAGTGAGCAATAGCTAGATTAATTCACTTATGTAAAGAATACATGACTATGAAAGCCTTAATTATGATGTTTATTCAAAAAAAAATCTGCATATTTGTATATTGTCTGCATTAATTTATTAAAAAGTAGAAATGTCAGCCTAAACAACCTTGATACACTGAAATTGATGAAGTTCAAATCTGAAGTTGTGGAACCCCAAGACGCATTTGTACTGTAGATATCTCTACAGTATACTGACTTGCAAAGGTGTCGTCAAGAAGATTATATATATTCCGTGTGTTTTGGGTGAATCTTGGGTGTTTGGAACACACCTCTAACACAGCTGTGGTCTATCATGCAGTTATGTGCAAACTCTGGGCTGTATTTAAGCTCTATGTCACTTTATGATTGGTATGTCTTTAGGGAGGTTCCTGTGACTGAAACTTTTTAGTAAAACAATGCAAGTTTTTCAAATAAGTTCCATGTCTGGGGAATTTGATTACCTGCACTACAAAGGAGACAAAGCAAGTGGTGTGCATATTCATTCTGTTAATTTATTGTCAATGATGATGCCACTCACAGCTTAACCCAGATGTTTGACTGCTTGTTTGTCCATCCAGGGTGAGCAGGGTCTTCGAGGCCCCAGTGGATCTGCAGGAAAAAGAGGCTTTAAAGGTGGAATGGGACTGCCAGGGTCCCGAGGAGATCCAGGACCGAAAGGGCAGCCTGTGAGTATCAGCCATAGATACAGTACACATATGTAGGCAGTGACTAGCCAATGATGCATTGAATTTTATGATTTCTTGATATGTATTTCTGTTTGGAGATGCTATGTTTTCTGATTCCTGCTTAAATTCTTGTTCAGGGTGACACCGGGGAACCAGGTTTTCCAGGAATCCTGGGCATTTTTGGACCAAGGGTATGTTGATTACCAAACAGCAACACAATTTTCCACAATGTGTGTCCACAAAACATACATGTTAAAATGTAGTGTGCAACAATCACAAAGAAGTCTAAGAAAGTTGTTTCTCACCACTACAAACTTATCCAACAAAAGCCATCATTTTTAAGTAAGCATTAAATGAGCCACTAAAACTTGATTGGTGATTTAATAGATTTTTTAGATTAAGCCCTTTGTAGAAGAGGAGGTGTTTCAGTTCTGAACAGTTTGCTTTCTTAAATGCATGTCTGCTTGCACAAGTCTGTTTCATTATTACATAACTATACGTCGCATTTCATACCACACATCAACACACTAGCGTGAGCCAGTGACTAGTCAGACAAGAAACCCTGCCAGTTTCTCCGTGAGACGGCTTCAGCACATTATCCTTAAGTTCTCCCAAATTACAGGCTGTTTTCTCCCATCACAAGATCCCATTTATAAACAACACACTTTGAAGAAAGCCAACAAAATTTCTCTTCACTTCCTGCTCATGATCTGTTCCTTATAATCCCCTCTGGAACCGTCGGTAACCACCAGTTTTAAGAATAGGTTTATGATTTTAAACACTAGCGCTGCATCCGTCCTGCATCTAAGTATGAAGCAAAATTTCCATCACGTACCAAAAACACATTCCATCTGTGTCTTGGTTGTGCAGCAGTAAAGATCTATTGTATTTTATTGAAATCACAACACAGACCCCAAAGCCAAAATTTGTTAGGACAGCTGGAAACGCTGCCTTCAATATGGAAACAGTTAGTGGATGTCAGATGTTCCATGGTGAGGCATAGATGTAGTTAGAGATAGGAGTTAGAGTGTAAAAGGACCATTTTGCAAAACTGACATCGAGCATTAGCGTTTTAAACAGGTGAGTGATGACTGTGTATAAATATTTATCACTTCTGTTCTTAGGGGCCTCCGGGAGACTTTGGGCCAAAGGGCATACGGGGACCAAAGGGGCCACAGGGCTCAATGGTAAGAAGACTAATGATCTAGACGATGTTGATAAAAAGGCTCTGGATCCTCTGTTTCACTCTGTTTCTCTTGTTTTTCTCCATCAGGGCAGAGGAGGAGTTGTTGGTCCTGTGGGAATTATTGGCCCCAGTGGAAGTGCAGTACGTATTATCCTTGAGATGAGCTTTAACATTTCTCTATAGCCACTTTCAGTTCATCTTTCTGTTAATCTGACAGCAACTGAAGGTGTCGGCTTTGTGTCTGAATGAACACTCCAGTCACTTTTCTGCAAAAGTTAAAAGGGCAATTTTACTAAGTCAGACCTCCTAACATTTCTGTATCACTTTAAAAACAGTGTAAGTCTGCTGTTATATTAACTGATACACAATACAAGTGACAGTAGTTTGAGTTGTGTTAGGCACAAGACTTTTCTACCTTTCAGCACCTAAACACACCCTCTATGCTGAATTATCCCTCTAGGAGTCTACAGGTTAGAGTTGTGGGGTTTCAGTTCAGCTGCTTTGGTCACGCAGTCTTTCTCTTTCGTACCAGGCTCCCACCATGATTGGTTTTGTTCTGGTGGTACTTAGGCTAAGTTGGGTTTTCTTGTGGGTTCTGTAAAATAAACTCATCTCTTTTGTTTAGCCTTGAGCCAGGCCAGAGTACCAAAGACACAGTTTGTGTGTCAAAACTATGAAACACCTTCATCATTCACTTTGCACGACCATTTCAAACCTATTACAAACTGAAATGTCCTGCGGTGAAGACTCACAAAATAGGAATGTAATCTGAGTTTTGAATAAACACTAACAAGAGTTGAAGTTTAGTTTGTTGGTTTCAGTTGTTTGTGGAAGTTTTTCTTCTGAGTTTATTAAACATTTGCAGGATCAAACAACAGCAGAATCCATATGAATGTCTTCGAAGTTAGAGAGTTGTGGGTATTTACACATCAAACAATAGCAGCAGCTTCATTAATTTCTTATAATTGTAAATAATCCCTGACATGGAGACAGGACTGATAGGATCTAATGGCAAGTGTAAAGTTCTTCACATCAGACAGACGAGCTGTCACATACAGTTGCAGTTGATAACGTGCAACCTGCACTTAAATCATGTGATGTAAGTGTAGGTTGCATGGATTTTGTTATTTGTGCAGTCTTATGCATTATGCCACTTAATCTACCGTCCATCTCATGTGTATTACAAATATCATGTGCAAACCATGGCTCTGTCTGTCACTGTTTTGGATGTGTCTGAAAGAATCTATGAGGGACATTTACATTAAAGTGACTATTACATGTTCCTTGTCTGAAAAGGGCTTGTGCTCTTGTTCTTCAGCTTGCTGATGGTACTGTGATCTCTCTTTACAGGGTCCTCGAGGAGAGAAGGGCAATCGTGGAGAGACTGTAAGTTTTCCTTACCTCTAACCATGTCTATTTTATGTTTCATCTGTGTGAAAAGTGGACCTGATAATAATATGCAGTCTAAAAATGTGTCTTTTCTCTCTCTGAACAGGGATTCCAAGGGCCCAGGGTATGTTTGCAGACCATTTTCTTCTTCTGTTGTTACAAGTGACTTGTATTTTACTACGGACACTTGATTGAGAACATAGAAGTTCATACAGCATGTATGTGTTTCTTCTTTATTAGGGATCTCCTGGACCTCGTGGACCTCCTGGACTTCCAGTAAGTTTTCAACATTATAGGTGTCACAAAATGTAACATTTAGGTTTCATGATACGTTGTCTGAATGACTGTTTTTATTGTCTTTAGGGCCCCCCAGGTGTCCCTGCATCATTTGTAAGACATGTTGTGTTTGCTCATTTTATTATATCCAATACAGATTTAAGTAGTTAAAATATGCCGTCATGTGTTATCCAGAAAGATACAACGGCACTGACTAAATAGGATGTTAACAAATTCTGTTGTTTTGCTACAGAGAGAAGATGGTCTTTTGTTTGTGGATTCACCCACCCCACTCAGGACTGAGGTGAGCGGAGTCAACACTCCTTTGTATTGTTACATCTTTTAATCTGTTAAACACTCATGTTTTGTCGTTTTGTCTGTTTGCCAGCATAAGCCAGTGATGGACCTGCCGATGCTGGACCAAGGTGCAGAGATCTTTAAGACCCTCCACTACCTCAGTAACCTGGTACAGAGCCTGAAGAACCCACTGGGCACTCGGGACAACCCCGCCCGCATCTGCAGGGACCTGCACAGCTGTGAACAGAAGTTAAATGATGGTGAGGATACGTGTATGTTGGGTTAGACTAATGAGAGAGGGAGAGCTATTTTATGTTTAGACAGACTAATGATCTTACATATGTTTTCATTGCCAGGCACTTACTGGATTGACCCCAACCTCGGTTGCTCATCAGATACAATAGAAGTCTCCTGCAACTTTACTGGAGGTGGACAAACCTGCCTGAAACCAGTAACAGCATCCAAGGTATTTAAGACAAAATAACAACCCCAATGACAACAGTAAAGTCCAGATGATTATGACATTTATCAAATGGTAAACATGACCCACATGAGCACAAAACAAACTTGTCAACCAGTTCTTTTTCTCCTTCACACAGCCAACAATCAGTGTTGGTCGTGTCCAGATGAACTTTCTGCACCTGCTGAGCTCCGAGGCCGTGCAGCACATCATCATCCACTGCCTGAACGTCTCAGTGTGGAGGTCAGCCGAGGATCAGCCGGTTACCCAGGGGTCTGTGAAATTTAAGGCCTGGAGTGGGGAGGTGTTCGAGGTGGGAGGAGAGCTCGAGCCAGAAGTCTTGGAGGATTCTTGCTGGGTAGGAATAAGATTGTTACCTGACTTTCAGATTATATCACTGCTGGATTTCAGATATTTATAACATACCAATGAATTGCCCTAATGGTGGTATTCGTGTTTTGGATGTTTAGATAAAAGATGGGCGCTGGCACCAGACCCATTTCGTGTTCCACTCCCTGGACCCCACCCTGCTCCCTGTGGTTGACATCTACAACCTCCCGAAAACTAGTTCTGGCTCGCATTATCATCTAGAAGTAGGTCCTGTATGCTTACTGTGAGGGCTGCAGTGTGTGTCTTCTGAGCATGGCGGGGTGGATGTATAACCACCCCTGCAAGACACATTCATGCAGGCGTGGAGATCGGAGCAGTCTCGCAAGTAAAAGCCACCCCCCACCCCCCAAAACAGATCCTGCTTCCCTCTGCCAAACTCCCATCGGACTGCAGACACAGAGGGAGGAAGCATGGGGAGCTGGGGGAGACGAGGAAAAGCTGAAGAGGAGCGGGGGAGTTCTTGCACTAATAGCTTCTCAATATGGCAAAAGTTTCTTCAGGCTCCTCAAGAAGGATCTCCACATGTTACGCCTACCTGGAGAAAAAAATAAAAGGCTCTATGCCACACAATCTCTCCAGAACATTGCTGAGTAAAGGGAGACCAAGGCCAAGTTAATCAGCGGACATTATAGTAACTTATTTTTATAACTGTATACAGTTTGTATACTGTGTGTACTATTTTGGAAATACCAGGAATTCAATTTTGTCAGAAGAGAAGAATTAAAATAATTGGGATCAGTTAAATGTACATATATATATATATATATATATGCTTATTATTAACTTTTATACATGTATATCTTATGTAAAGAAATAATCTTTAAGTGCAATAGAAAAATTGAGAAGATAATTTGATATTTTAAACTTATATGGAAGGATTTTTCAGGGGTGCCATTTCATTTGCCTTTGGTGCTCGTCTGCTCATGGTCTTGCATTGGTGAATTAATCCAGAGGAAGACTCGTACGCTAAAAACGAGCAGAAGTCACATTTGTATTCACTTGTGCTCCACACGGGAGACTTCAGTTTCCTTCCCTGATGTGGGAAAACCAGTGGCACCCAGTCAGCCATCAGTAAATTACAACTGTAGCCACAAACTAACGCACGCAAAGCCGTCCACATGGAGAAAGTCGGTGTGTTAAATGCTTATTGCGAAACTTATTACTCATACGTTATTAAAACCGGATGCCACTGATGATTTGGGAGAATTAGATGGAGATTAGAGGTCAAATTGAGGAAGAAGACGATGACTATGGAGCTCTAGTTCTCAGTAGCGTTTTATTAAATCCTCTAACTGTGGAGTGTGAAATTAGTTCCTTACTTATGATTAACAAGTAGAAGGGTAGGTGTTATTGTTTAGTCAACACCACATGGGACTGGAATCTCTCCTGTCCCGCTTATAGCAGACAGACTACAGGTACAGGCAGACCTTAGGGGAGAACTGAGCCACAGGAGAGAGGAGAGTGGGTGCAGGAATTCAAATAAAACCTCCATCTTTTGTCCCATCCTCCCTCTAATGCATGGTGCTAAGTAAATGATCTAAGGTGCTAACCATAGTGCTGTTATTACACCACTTTGCTAAAATATTCTGATGTTTATAGTGCATGCTTGCTTATGAATACAAAGCCCAAATAAAATATTGCCATAGCTTCATAATGCACTACGATGGTAATATTCAATCCAACACAACATAATTCCTTAATAGTCAGCCATCTGTTGTTTATTCCAAACTGTTTTTGTGAAGCGATTCTAATTCTGAGGGAAAATATTTTAGAAAAAACTATAAAAACTCTAAATTGCTTTTGCGTCCCATATAAATCAAAGGCTTTGAAGTATTGCTAAGAATAAAGTTTTCCTTTTTTTTTTCTGTACAAAGCCCCCCCACAGCTGTATGTAATATTTTTTAGAAAAACAACTAGTGGAGATAGTTTTAATTAAGTAAAACATTTCTTTGTTGTAGCTGGACACAAGTGTGTATAATTGTGTAAACCTTGCTGTATACAGTGGATCCCCTCTTGCTAATTTAATGTTATTTAATGATGTAAACGTGGTTGCTGACTGAGCAAATTTCTGTTGGTTAAAGCAATACTACTCTTTCTGACAGCTTTATATATCAGTTATCCCAACTGGTCTTGGAGTTTATAGATTTCTCTTCTTTTTTTTTTTTAATGTGTAAATTTGGGGCTCCAGAGAACAAATTTATTGCAATGTTAATTCTTTTATTTTTTTAATTTTTGTTATGTTGTTTTTTTTTTTCCTCTATGATAATCAACCATGTACTGTACCAGGACTGTGCTATACTATAACTTGTGTTTTAAAGAATTATGCAAATATGTGAATTTTTTTTTTCTTCTTCTTCTTTTTTTGTAAATCTGTTGTAGACGTTAAAACAAGCTAAGAATACCTCACAGTTTTCACAGGACTTGGAGCAAAGATTTTTTTATTGCCTTTATAATTAAACCCTGTTTGGAAATATCAACCAAATACAGCAAGTCATCAAACTCTGAACAAGACCATATCTGGCGCCTTCATCTTTTATCTGTTTACTCTTTAGTCATTGTTCAATGTCCATTTGTTCAATAAATACTTTCAATTTGTGTGTGGATTGTTGCTTTTTACCTATTTTGACGGCATGAATACTCCCAAGCCAACTGCATTAAATACATGATGTGAAATAGGGTTAAAGATTTGATTTTTCTGACAAATATTGTCATTTGTTTTGTAATATAATTTTAAAGTCAATGTTCACTGTGTTTTTAGATTTTTAAGCATGTGATGAAGGATTATCACATGAGACACTCTCAAAAGTGTGACAGTCACATGAGGTGAACTGCATGACTGAAAAACCATCATCACAGCAGTTTAAACTCTGGGTCAGATGTGCTGCATATTGTACAAAGTGTCGCTGTTACACAGTGAGACTGTCTGCCTGAACCTAATAATACACATTGATCAGTTGGCAAAAAAATAATCAATCTCTGAAAGTTTCAATTTGCTCAAGTTAAATAAAATAGAAACATAGGCTTTAAAAAAAAAAAAAAAAAAAAGCCACACCTCTTATATCCTAAATTGAGGCCTTTGTGATTTTCTAATTGCATTGTTTCAAATTGCGATTTTGGGGCACGAACATTGATTGTTTGTTTGGCCCTTATGTGAAATACGTTGTGCAAAACAGTTTATCAAGTTAGTACACAGGTTTAATGGCCTGCAATTAGCAAATGTGCTTTTTGACATAATGTTAAAGGTGAAAATCTGAACATTGACTCGAAGCGGTCAATCAGCACAGACACTGTTGCAGTGTGTAGGTACGCAATGCAAAGGATTGTTAAGGTCGTTGGTTACACAATGTATCTATAATTACACAGGCACCCAAAGTCAACACTGCTCTGACCCCAGACAGGTTTAACCTTCTCCACAATGTGTCATGCAAACATCATCACCAGCTGAATCATGATATTCACACCAGCAAAGGCTTCCAAATCCAACTGACAGCTCGTGTCAAAAATAGATCTTTGGAGCAACCATGGAGTCAAGGGTGACTTGATCCCAAGGCCAGAATAAATTGGGAGGGGACTCCATGCTAAAACTCAGTGTTGGACTCCCACTTAGCCCTACATGTACTGATCTGTGTGCAGTGTGCCTGTACGTTGTTACCTCCAAGCTAAATCCAGTGGCAATAATCCAGCGCTGGAATAATACTTCACCATATTGTACTGTGCATATCCTATTGCACTGTAGCTGTGCAAATCCATTAACAAAGCTGCATTTAATCCCAGTATCAAAACCAACTGGCATGCAGTAAACAGATGCTTATAGGGGTTGTAACTGTCTGGAGGCCGAGCGTAGCTGCATGCAGTGCTTGGTTGGTAATCTAACCATGAATTAGGTAAAGGAATGGCTCCACAAAAAAAAGGTCATGTGTGTGTGTTTGGTAGATATAAAATGCTGCACCATGCAGAAAAATAAACAAAATAATGATTAACATTAACAGCAACAATCACTTCCCTTGTGAAACTGTTATGCTTTTTTTTTTTTTTAATTTCTATAACCAGGCTGAACTTAAGAGTTACACCACATGATGTCGCTGTTGTTTTCTGGATCATCCGCTGTATAGCCAAGCCAGCTGTTTACACCAAGGAAGTTAGAGTTAGAGATCCAACTCTTGCCTGAACTCAGCTAAATGGGTAATAAAATTCTCTGAGTGTAGTCATTACTGGGAGCAGTTTTAGCTGAATGTTATAATTAGGCCACTCACTGGAGTAAATGTTAATTATGCTGTGCCATCATGCAACACACCCAACATCCTACTCACCACACACATGCAAATTACGTTGAAGGGCCCTCCTAACATCTTGATTAAAGGCACGCACATCACATGTTATCTGTTTCAGGCCATCCTTTCAATTCATTTTAAGGTTATTTTTTGTTTGTTTGTTATGCAGCAACACACGGGTTGCCTTCCGGGTACACTGCATAACTTTTCTGTACCTTCTCTACCTGGAGGCCTCCTAGATCCTGAAAACAGCTGCTTTGTAAATGTCCCACAATTGAGGTTAGTGGACGAGGAGCGTTCCTTTGCAGTGGCAGCTCAGATGCTTTGAAATGGCATTTCTTTCTTTCATCAAACGTTCCTCCTCCACTGACATTTTTAAGAAAGATCTCAAACTGTGCCTGTGTTCTGAGGCTTTTGGTTGCTCTTAAAACAAGGTTTTTATATTATTTTAATTTAGAAACTAATCTTATTAGCTGTTGCCCTGTTTTTCTTGTTTGTTTGTTTGTTTATTTGTTTTACTATTTATTGATCTTGCAAGTTTCCTCCTGCTTTTTTGTCTTGCTTTTTGCACATATTTTTATTGCCTTCACAACACTTTGGCCAACTCAGGTTGTTTTGAAACGTGCAATGTGAATGTGAAACTTGATTTGATTTAGAAAAATGAAAGAAAGGGGCCAGATACATGTTAACTTTTGTTTATTTCATGAAGGGTACATGACAAACACTTGACTTACATCTGTGTCCCTTTTGGAGGCTGTAACTGTGCCGCCCAATTACGATTCTCATGCCACCCTTTTGTCAACAAGGTTGCAAAATTCCAGTTTTGGATCAATACTGGTACATTTGTCTGACCCTGATAATGTCCTTGCCCCAGTGCCCAGTGCCAAATGTGCCCCATGTTCTTGGGCACTATCACTAAAATCTCTTCCTTTTTTCTTACCAATGTGCTGTCAAAGGCAGTGTCATATGTTGTGGGTCGACGTCAACTGAGATCATTCTTCAAACTGGCATCGTACGTATTTTTGAGCCTTTACGAACCTCCCCAAAGTGTTTGCTTTGGCCAATCGCTTTGTCTCAGTATCCACCCAGTGGTATGCTGCATTTCTACCTGCTCGTACATTCTTAATTTTACCGTCGTAAATCCTAAACTGCATTCTATGCATGTTTGTGAACTCACTCTTCGACAATTTTAAAATAATCATAACATATAGTCGGTGCTGTTGTGGTCTTCCCTCACTATATCTATCTCTTTAAGGTATCTGCTGCAGAGTTACCTTCGTAAATTCAAAATATTTCCCACAGTGCCTAAACGCAGCACCAGTTTCCAACGTGCACAATGGTGACGTTTACCATATCATGATGGCGGTAGCCTGGACTATTTTGAATTCCGTCCCGCTTTTCGGAGTTTCCGTCGCCTCTAGTCGGTAAAATGTCATATTTTTGTGGCGAGAATAGACAATAAGTGAACCGCTGTAATGGATTCCGTCGTGGGGGACGATCTGACGCTCCCCGTTGACATCAACGGAAGGTAAAACTGTCAGCTGCAGCTAGCGAGCTAACGCTAGCATGCAAGAGCATTGCTTTATGTTTTAGCTAACGCACTAATCCGAAACCAGTCATTTATTTCGTTACCGCTACATGGGCCCAGAGTACACAGATACACTCGGAATGACTTGCTTTAAATAGAAAACGTCACCGAATTAAGCCTCTTTAGGTACACCACCAATATTTATCCACATAAAACATCTGTTATAGCCTTAGGCTTCGTAAGAAATAACTTTTGTTTATAAAGAAAACATGAAGGAGTGCTGCGCTAGATCAAGGACACTAGTGTTAGAACATTTAAACTCGTGTTGTTGACTCTCGTTTATTTATTTATTTTTTACAGTGACGTTCGTACACCCGACATTTGGACGATCATGTGTACATGTATATTTATAACATCACGTTGGGATCTTTATTATCGCTTTCGGTATTTGCTGGGAAAAAAAACCAAACCAGTGCAGCCAATCTAGCCAGTCATGTGCTGTATTAGTGGTTGTGTGCACAGTAAGCTTCACGTCAGGTTGCTTTATTGTCTGCAGGAAAACATTTCACTGACTAAACTGAAAATATTATTCATGCTAACGTTCGGCATTTTGGTAAATCGTTCAATCAAAACCTGCTAATGACGGCTTAAACATAATGTGATTACAGCAGTGTAGTAACGGTGCAAGTATCACATAGCTGACCCAGAAAATTTAAATAAGAAAACACACACAAAAAAAGAACCCAGCCTCCATGAAAAGTGCAGTGTATGTAAACAGGGGTGCAGAAAGCCTGCCACTTACCGTCTATAAGTAGTTATTACCGTTATAGATCATGTTCAGATCATTGGATGTTGCTGTGATATTACTGCCTCTGGTAGGTCGGCTGTTTGACCTGTCATCCAGAGTGAGAGAAAAAAAGCGGAAATTATGTGAGACACTGGGTTCAGACTGCAGCAGCGACGTCTCCTGCACTCTGTCTACAAAATGTGGACTTAATATGTTGTGTTTATTTTTTTTTGTTATATTTATTTTTTTTCCGCTTGCTCTCCATGGATTGAGAGAAGGATGTGATTGTGGTAGGTGAACCGTGCATTATCTGCTGGTTAGTGCTTCTTGGCTAGTTTAGAGCTTCTTGTTATTGCTCCACTGGAAAGCTAGCATCTATGCGTTTAGATTGTGTAGTGCTCCCTTGTTAGTTTCCTTTTAAATGACCCTAGCCCAGCTGTGTTCTGCTTTGAAGCGGTCATCCAGGTGGTAAGCGTGCCTCAGTAATCCAAGATGTTAGCTGATATGTGTGGTGTGAATTACTTATTCGGTAATTCTGAAACCTGATTCACTTCACTATTTCAGTTTCGAAAGTATGACTTGTTTGCTGTTAGTTGCTACAGTTCACGATGTCTTTTTATTCATTACTGTAGGTGATGTTGTCAGTTGTGCTGCCTCCATGTTGGCCAGTAGCAGCTGAACAAAGTGAGAAAAAGAGGAAGTCACTGTTTACAAGCTCTGACATTGTTTCCACTGGGTTCTGTAGAGGTTACTACAACTACAGATCTGACAAACTGTAACACTGCCACGGGCCAGTTGTAACGTTTTGATTCTTTATAATAGAGTTTCGTTTGAGATGATTTCTATGGAGGTTGTTTCACATGTTTGCGTTTCTTATCGCAGCTCCTGTCGTAGAGTGTTTCCTCTCCATTAACACAGGAAGGGGTTGCTTGGCATGTGAAACCTCAGTGATGCAATAATTGTCAACACAGTTTTAATGACTTTCGGTGTTTTGTGGAAACATATCATGCGCCTGTGGGAACTAATACTTTGATCAGCAACTAATGTTTTAACACTGTGAAATGAAAGGGTTTTTTTTTTCTTGTTCAGGGTCTAGAAGCTGACCTGAATGTCAGGTTACGTTGCATTTTCACTTTTCTCCACTGTCATGGACTGTTGTGTTGCTTCTTGTTGGTTGACTTTGTAGTGTTTGCACTGCAGGGTGTCAAAGCAAAACAAAGATGAGAAAGAGCAGTGTCATTATGGTTGCAGTCTGATACTGTAGAGGCTATAATTACAGTGTATTTCTAGCAGCGATATTCAGAGTTCCCAGAATCACAGAAACCCTGGGAAAAGATTGGAAGTGGACAGAATGGGTACAGGGTCATATTTATCTGACTCATCTCAAGTTTTTATGGTAAAATCTCAGGTTTACAAAGAAGTAATTTACACTTAGTTGCAAATGGATCAATCAGTAGGTCAAATAATTGTGCTGGTTAAATGGCATTTTGACATCGTCAGCCAGTTACAGGAGGATGGATAACAGGGGCTGTGTGGGGTCAGTCTGCACCAGTTATTAGATCCTCACTATCCACCACAGATAATATGTTATTTCTATGGTGCATATGAGCTTTGATCTGTAAATCTGAACACAACAGCACATCAAAGTGCATTAACAACAGGAAATGCCTGTATGCCTGCTGCAATATTGAGCTAAACAACTTGGAGAAAGCATCTAATTGCAAGTTTTCTGGCAGATGTTGCAGTTTGATTTGAGATACCAGCCAAGTTACGTTCAAAATTTGCTATGTGATAGCTTTTAAATGTAATGGAGCATTGACAAGGGAGCCTTCATCAATAGCATGATTGCCACACATGGAGGTATGAGTTTGTTAAATGACTGATGATACAGTTAACATGCTCGGTCAAACATGCAGCATTAATATACAGTTAAAACCAGAAGTTTATATACACAGTGTAAAAAGACATATAGCCTTTTTTTTCTCACTGTTTGAAATTAAATCAGACTTAACGTTTACTGTTTTAGGTCAGTTAGGATTACCAAAATTATTTCTATTTGCTAAATGCCAAAATAATGAGAGAGAGATTTTTTTTAGAGAATCTTGTATTACTTTCTTCAAAGTCAGAAGTTTACATACATTTCCTCAGTATTTAGTAGCATTGCCTTTAGACTGTATGACTTGGGTCAAACATTTTGGGTTTCCTTCCACAAGCTTCTCACAATAGTTTGCTAGAATTCTGGCCCATTCCTCCTGACAGAACTGGTGGAACTGAGTCAGGTTTGTTGGCTGTCTTGCTCCACACGTCTTTTCAGCTCTGATCACAAATTTTCTTCAAAATTGAGATCAGGGCTTTGTGATGGCCACTCCAAAACATTGACTTTGTTGTCCTGAAGCCACTTTGTAACTAATTTGGCGGTATGTTTAGGGTCATTGTCCATTTGGAAGAACCATTTGCTTCCTCCATTTTCCTCCACATGTAACGATGGTCATTTTGGCCAAACAGTTCAATTTTAGTTTCATCAGACCACAGGACCACATGTCCCCAAAAATAGAAGTCTTTGTCCCTGTGTGCATTTGCAAACTGTAATCTGACTTTTTCATGTTGCTTTTGGAGTAATGTCTTCCTCCTCTCTGAGCATCCTTTCAGCCCATGTCGGTACAGGACTTATTTCACTGTGGATAATGACACTCTGCTACCAGCTTCAGCAGCATCTTACAAGGTCTTTTGCCTTATGTTTTGTGGTTGATACACACATTTCTCACCAAAACACTTCATCTCTGGGTCACAGCACCCGTCTCCTTCCTGAGCAGTATGATGACTGGACATTTCCATGGTGTTTATACTTGGGTATAATTGTTTGAACAGATGAATGTGGAACCTTCAGGCATCTGGAAATTGTACCCAAGGATGAACCAGACATGTGGAGGTTCATAATTCTCTTCCTGATATCTTGGCTGATTTCATTAGATTTTCCATGTTGTCACAAAAGGAAGCCGTGTGTTTGGGGGGTGCTGTAAAATACATCCACAGGTGTGCCTCCAATTAACTCAAATGTTGTCAGTTAGCCTATCAAAAGCTTCCAAATCCATGACATCACCATCTGGGCTTTCACAAACAGTTTGAAAGCATAGTAATCTTAGTATATGTAAACTTCTGACTTTGAAGAAAGTAATAGAAAATTCTCTAAAAAATATCTCTCTCATTATTCTGGCATTTAGTAAATAATTTTAAAAAAAAGTTGATAATCCTAAGGGACCTAAAACAGGAAATTTTAGTCTGATTTCATGTCAAACAGTGAGGAAAAAAAGGTTTTGTCTTTTTATACATTGCATGTAAACTTCTGGTTTCCACTGTAGATCCCAAACTTTAACCTTTGCAAAGTGCATCACAATTTTTATTTGAAATTGATTCATTGTTCAGTCCTACTGCAACGTCATATGTCACTAACTATAATTTTTTTTGATATTTAGTTTTGTTCTTTTTAAATACAAAGCTTAGACAGTGCAGATCTACTGAAATATACAGAGACAGTGAAGATGTTTATTTAAATTCAGCAATTTCATATCCCATTTGTTATTAATCATTTTATTATTGTGTTGTATTTTATCAGATGCAACAATAACTGCAGCGTGATATCTGCAATATATATCAGCCACTGGCCACCGATGCTCTCAATTTTTTTTCCATTGGCCATTGAAAACCCAATTGACCACTAATTTGTTCAGACATTCTTCAGTACTATATACAAGCAGCACCTTGCATGCCAATATTCTGATATGAAATGTGCTCATATTTAACTCTGTGGTTTTAGAATCCTTTTAAAAAGTATGTAGTAGAAAAGCAGTAGAGATGTGTTTAATGACAGGGGAGATATGGGAGGAAGTTATTCAATGCTGAACCTAGTATTATTAGAAACAAAGGTCAGGGTCGAGGAACATGAGCTTGGAACTAAATTAGTTCTTGTTTATGCAAGTTATTTCCCGCCCATATTCATCAGGAAAAATGATTGTTTAAAAAAGAGATTGAAAAGAAGATTTTTAATGTCAATGAGCCTTTTCCTGGTTAAATAAAAATAAATACAAAATTTAACAAATGCCATTAACACAAGTGATAATTGATATTTGTTAGTTGTTATACACACTTGTTTTGTGGCAGGGCATCCCTGATTCCTTAAATGACATGGCATTGTGATCCAGATGTGTGCTGCTGATGTTAGGTGCATTGTACTGTGACTGAGAGTGACGCCACTGTCCCATCACTGTGTGATGCTTTGCTGATCAGAGCCACAGTACTCTACTTGTCTGACAATGAAAGCCCTCTCCGTCCACTGGTTTCTCTGTTTTTCTCTCCTCCTTTCTATCTGAACATGAGAGCTAGGCTGCCACTGGCACATGGTCACACACACACACACACACTCGCTGCCAGAGTGGATGTAAATGAAGCAGAGAGTCATTCTTAAGCTATTTATGGAGCGTCCTTAGGGCTCAGTGGAACTGGCCAGCGTGAGTAATACATGAACACCATGTATTTGTGTTTTTTGAAAACCATAATATTCAGTGTATATGTGCACAGTGAGCTGGAATAGAAGGCAGAGCTTGATTTTGTTTCTGGGATTTCTTTTAAAAATATGAATTATTTTTGTTGAGTGTTAAAATATAATGTTTCCAAATATTCACAGCACTAGGATGCTTCACTAACAAATGATTTTCTTCTCAGCTGCAGACTGCCAGACTCCCTAAATGCTGGAGAATATTCCACAGACAGCATGACAGGTACAGTCAGACTATTTTATGTTTTCCCTCTGTTCATTGTCTTGCTCCCACATGTATTAATTATCACTGCTGTTGAATCGTTGCTGTGACCTCCCACAGTTTTGTCTTCAAAGCGGTGACAAGGGACTAGCTGAATGACAATCGGCTAAAACCATTTCTATTTCACTGCTCTTGTTGTGTGCCAACAATATACACAGGACTACGTGCAAGCTAGTAAGCAGCTAATTTATAGGGCAGCATCTGTGGCTTTTTGTCAAGTCAGTTGTGTGGACAGATGTATAGAGACGCTCAGCCACAATAACTGTATTATGAATTGATGGTTCAACAAAAGAACACAATTACTTTTTATTACCGTATGTGGTAATGTCAGAGAAATACTTAAATACATTATTCAACAACATTATTATAGAAAAGGCAGAAAAATCTAATCAGAGTTTGTCATCAGTATACAGTATAGACTTCTGCAAAGGTTTGAGCACATGTAGGGTAAATTCTATATTTTGCTGATTTTTGAAGTAAAATACAATCCCTGCACCAATCAGACATCAATAGAGAAACGTTCTTCAAATGTTAATGCACGGTTTCATTTTATTCAATGATGTTGAAGAAAAAACAAACAAAGATAGTCATGGCATGTGCAAAGAACCCCCCTTTGGCAGATTTAAATGCTTTTTGGAGCCAGCTAGAGGCTTCCTCTTCTTGATTCATGGATTTTCACCCACACGTCCTAGCAGATTATTTCAGGTTCTGAGATATTATGCTGTCTTGCATTAGTATCTTGTTTATCAGTTGTCCTTAACCGCAATTTCTTATTGACATTTCATACAGCATTAATTGTAAACTGGACATTTCTGATCAGGATTGTAGAACGAAGAAAAATAAGGCATACAGTAAAATAGCCGAACTAATTCTTTAATTGTAGAAGTTAGAACAAACTTTGAGGTTTTAGTTCCATCCATGGTAGTAGGCAACAGGAAGATGTAGGAATTATGGGACTAATGATGTAAGAGTCATGAATACCAATATAGCGTAGATCTGTGTTTATCTCGAAACCATTAACATGCTTCGAAGGCAAAGATTAAAGTAATGTCTTCAAAAATTCTAAATGAAATGTACATAAACACGTAATTTTTACCCTAAGAGTGATGGTTGATGGAGCCCTTCCTTTTAACCATCAGCAAACTATGACTCAGGAGTTAGTGTTGTGAAATGTGTTGTTGACTAGTGTTACATGATCAGCCGTTGGCTGCTTTCAACTGGTCTAAACAGGGAAGCTCTCCAGAAGCTGTACTTCTAATGCCTCTGCTGTGAAAAACATGACTCCTTTCTCTTTCTCTTTATCACTTTCAAGATAAAGATGAATCTGAAAGCAGAAAGCATGAGTCATTCTTATAATCAGGGATGGTTCTCTATGCTGCACGTAATATATTGCAGTTGTGCCTTGAATTAATAAGACTTTCTTGTTGTCTTGCAGCTCCGTCCTTCCCTGACAAGATGTCCCCTATCAAAGCTCTCACCATGAAGGACTATGAGAATGTGAGTGATGACTGCCAACTCTATATTTTATATATAACATATAGCTGAACTGATAGTGATGACCTTGTGTTGTAATTTGTTTCTTAAAACACTTAATTATTAATACACTGAAACACTGAGCTTGTTGGTACGAGGCATGCAGTTTAATTTTACACTGCAACAACAAATAGAAAATTAACCTGATCCTCCGTCTGCCTAAAACCAAGCCACACTGACCATTTATGGAGATTTTAGTGATGAAGTTTGTGTGTAGGAGGAGGATGAGGAGGACTGAGGTGGGCTGAAGCCTATATTTCAGCATTTGAATGGAATGCATGCTCAGATTTTGGGATTGTGCTGCCTGGCTGGCTGCATGATTAGAGGTTAACAGAGGGGTCCAGACTTGTACCTCCTCCCACTGACAGTCTACCCAACCCCCATTACCAGATGTATGCTGTTCTGAGCCTGGAGCACAATGATGCACAGTCTACTTCACACACACAAGCACGCAAACACACATACAAGCATGAGGGCCTCCCTTCATTTTAAAAATAACCATACACATGGCCCCTTTCTGCCATGTAAACACATCGCCCTGCTTTGCTCCACAGATGAAATGCTCAAATCCTGTTATTCTTAGACCTTAATTATTTGTTCTAAACGTTGTTCTCTTTTCCTATAAAGAGTAAAGGAAATGCATCCGTTTAATTTGGGGCTAGACGGGTACTAACATATTTTATTGCAACTTTTTCATCACAGGTGTTATTTGTTCAGCTGTTTCCCTGTATGTTGACATGTTTTTGTTACACTCATCCCCAGCAAATCACAGCCCTGAAGAAAGAGAACTTCAACCTGAAGCTGCGCATTTACTTCATGGAGGAGCGGATGCAGCAGAAATGTGATGACTCTACCGAGGACATATTCAAAACGGTGTTGTATTTGATTAAAACATTTAAATGTGCATCTGTCTGTATGTCTTACATTTAAGTGACCACTTCAGTGCCATGTTTAATGTGACTCAGTGTTTCCAATTGGTCCTAAATGAGATCACAACTTAAGCAGCAAGAACAGCTGGCTTTTATTCAACCAGAATACCACATTTATGGTCTTAGAACAGCAACCTTGCTGTTTCATTGTTGCAGCTCTTTTGGAGTCAGATATAAGCACATTGGAATCTCCTGGTCTCTGGTTTCATTAGGACCATTTGTGTCTCTTTTTTGGATTAAATTTGAGAAGTGCAGTATCATTTAGGAATGTTATCTTTATGTACACACTCCAAGATAAACCTTGAGGTGTCTCCAGGCTAGAATGGGAGACTTCTACATATAAATGACCATCCATTAGCCATTGCTAAACCAGCAGCAGGCCAATCTCTTTGTATTTTTCAGTGGACTGATGTTTTAAATCTGGTGTGTTTGGTGGCATTCCCAGGCCGGTGCACATGTAGCAAGACTTTTCACATCAGTGGCTGGTTTTCTAGAGCTAAAGAGGGGAGCAACTGTAGCAACAGAGTAGGGTACAGCAACTAGGAGTATGGCAGAAGGAGGAAGAAAGAGGAAGGATTACAGTCTATAAAAGAAGGAAGAAATGGCGAGGCGTACATCATAAAGATGCATCGACAATGTAATTCCCCTTACAGCCAGAAAGGTTAGACAGAAGTTTTGCACTTTGGCTTTTTTTTTTTTGTTAAATTAAGAATTCAACTGTCAGAACAACCTCTAAGGTTTTTTTGTTTTTTTGAGCTTTCCTTTTTGCGATCGCTCCAGATGTGCATTTGTGCTAAAAATCTTGTCTCTTTACAGAACATTGAGCTGAAGGTGGAGTTGGAATCTATGAAGAGAGAGCTGGCAGAGAAACAGGAGCTCCTCGTGTCTGCATCGTATGTATCTTTCTCTGGTTAAATGTCAGCTAAAGTTACATATTTGATCCTAATTAAATAGTTCAGACAAACACGATAACAGCACCGAGGTTTTACATGATCTGATCTCTTCTGTGAATATTTTTCAGCAAAGCGTTGGAGAGTCTGGCCGGTCGAGAATCAGGAGAACCCCATCGTGTGAGAGAGCAGGCTCAGAGAGAGATGGATGCTCTCAGAGATGCATGTAACAAAAGAATAGCTGATCTAGAGCAGGTGAGCTGAATTTTTTTAGTCTGTTGATCACTGGAGTGGATATGTAATGTTACTTTTGCCACAGATAATAAATTAGTTTACTGAAGTCCTTTGGAGCAGTATTTTTTTTTTTGTTTTCATCCCTAGTAAAGTGCTCTCTTTGCTCTCATGACATCCCAGATGCCTGTTGTTTTTTTTACTTTTGTTGGGGAAAATAACTGCAGAGGAAGTATTTGTCTAAACAAATTGTTTTGTTACAGCATAAAGTAATACTGTATGTAGTGCAATGAGGTATCCAGAGTTGGGCAACATGGGTAATTATTGCTTTAAAGTTGTTTTATTCTGTGTTTTTGCCTCTTCACAGTGTCTGCGAACTGCCGAGGAAGAAGTGGAGAAGATGGCTGCCATTGCTGAGCAGGAGAAGCTTAGAAATATAAACATGGAGAAGCAGCTCCAGGCTCTGGGTTCACCAAGCACCCTCACTCCTGTTCCTGTCCCCAGCCCAGGTCAAGATCTGCAGCAGGCCCTGCAGGAGAAGGACAAGTAGGGAAAAGGGAGATAAACACAGACCACAAACGGACACATTTATCATATTTTAACGTATAAAAACTAAAGCATTCCCAATATTGTTTTTTTTACTCATACCAGTGTCATCGAGCAGCTCAAGATCACTTTAAAGAACCAGGAAGCTGCGATCCATCAGAGAGGCAGCAGAGACCAACAGACAGACGCACCATCGGCTGACAGTGTTAAACAGTTATCTGATCTCATAGCCAAGAAAGATCAGGAACTTGAGGTGTGAATTTGAAATATTCATAAAGATGTGGAGTTTAAGAGCTTAGTTACACTCAGCTATAGTTACAAAATGTTTTTAGAAAGTTGTATTGATCTTTTGCACACAGTTATAGCGATTGTCACTATATTTCCAGTCTCTTACTAATATATAAAATAGTGCTATTTTCAATGTGAATGGACATCTGAGTGAACTCTGTTTTTCAGGCACTGAGGGACGAGCTACATAGAGAAAAGGATAAAACACCACCAGACCATCAGGTTGGTCCACTTTCTCTCTAAAACTGTGTGCGTCACTGAATTGCTCCTATGCAATGACTACTTATACTGCTTTCGCCTGTCCTACCTCTTCATATTTTTGAGATCTTGTGTCCTTGTCTTGGTAAATTAGGAGACCTTTTATGTGAATCATTCTTTCCGGTGTTTCTTTCTAGTAAGACTTATCACACACCAAAAGCTCATTTATTTAACAGTGCATTCATGTTTTGGATCATTCAAACTCAGTGACACCAGATGCACATAGGCAAAGTTCCCTGCTGTCACACAAAGCAGGTGCTACTGATCTCACAGGATTGTCAGTGTTGTTCTGGTGACCCGCAGGAAATATTCTTTCCTATGTTTTATGACTTGCCTTTGTCCTTTCCGTGTCTCCTTGTTCAGTTCTATTTTCGTTCCCTGCCTCAATAGGGACGTTGCATACTTGTTGTGGTAAAGGGCTTCAGCGTGTTGTCTCGAATGCTGGTTTTACTTACATCATTCTACCACTCAGTGAAAGGGGGAGTAGGCCACACAGTTACAGTTACAAATCTGATTTTGCTACTTAAATTCCTCAATCCACAGTTGTCTGACATTAGTTTGATATTTGTAACCTATATGAAGTAATTGCTTATTTTTGCCCATTTCGGCATTCCAATACATTTTTGCACCCTATTTATTGGAGCTTTTACATAGAAATTATTCATTTATCTCTGTCTCTATGTCCTTTATGCATTTTGTGGGTTTCAGGGCTAAATATTCTGTCATATCTTTATCATTAAATGAAGGTGTTGGTGATTGAACAGATGGTGCATTTTTATTGTTTTGGGAATATTGGTGAAATATTTAATGTCACTTGTTGTTACTTTAGAAAATGTTGTAGATTATAGAATATGCAATTCAGTTTGAAAGCTACCATCCATGCATTCTGTAGGCTGCTGGTAAAAGTTCTGTGTTGTTGATGTCTGGAGTGGAAAACTTGTTAGTTGGGCAGTGTCCTTGGTTCCTCTGGCCTTGACGTCTGGACTCGGGTCATGGTGTTAAGACTGGATTACCATGCTGTCTGGAGACAGTTCCTCTGAGTTATTTTTGGCCATCTTTCTTTATTAATGGAAAAAATAGTATGATCTATTAGCGTTTTTCTTATCCAAGTAAACAATTGACTGTGCTGCGTTTACTGCACAGGATTTTAAAGGATCAGAGAAAACGTGTCCTCCAGGGATGATTGGCAGGACTTCCAATAGCCTCTCTAGGATAGCGGTGTAATGGAAAACGAGACAGCAATAGTTGCCAGAAAACACCTACTGTAATCCCAAAGCGGATTTTTCCATGTCCTGCCAGGTAGGATGGACTTCTGTACACGCGATTGGCTGCTGCAATCACCACCAGTCACCTGGAGAGGCACCTGCATGCAGCCAACCTTTGTGCCTAATGTGTTTGTTGGAGCATTTGGGAGGACGTTTTCTAGAGATGGCCTGGCATTGGCCACGACGCAGATCACTGCAGCAGTCCGAAAGGATTTGATCTGATTGAAAGTGTGGGGGAGAGAGTGGAATAGAGGCGGGAGCAGGGATTATTAAGGCTTATGGCTTATAGTGCTTTGCGCTCAGTCATTCTCCTATTTGCTTTGCTTGCTGGTGCAATGAGAGAAAATGATAGATGGCTATTCTGTGGCTGGCATGCTGATGGCCATTAAGTCACTGGGCAGTTGGCGTGTCAGTGAGAGATTTTTTGGACTCCGTTTAAATGGGTGAGTGTGGAAGATCTGAGATGCCATGAGGGACCCGTGTCGCATATGTGGCGTTCGTCTCGTGGGAAGCCAGTGTCGCTGGATCTTCAGCCCATCGGCAAACAAAAAGCTACAAGTGATCCTGTCCCATGTGCTGGGCTGGGAGGTGATTCGCGATGGTCGTGGAGAGTTCCTCTGCGGGAAATGTGTGTTCCAGTTGGAGAAGGTGGTGCAATGTGATGTTAACATCGGCCAACTGCAGGAAGAACACAGCAGTCAGATCCAGAAACTACAGGCAGAGAAAGAACACCTCATCCAGTGCATCGTCCACATCTACAAAAAAAACAACCCAGGGAGCAGCGACAGGGAGAGCTCCAAGGCTCTGCTCAGGTCCTCTGGGCTGGGTAGTCCTGATGATGAGACTGCAGGTCAGCTGGGACATGAAGGACTGCATTTCAGGGAAAGTGGAATCAGTCACGTGGAGAATCGCATGAGAAGATGTGTGAGTCTGGATAGAATTGCCAGTAAAGGGGCATTCCCTGGGCGCCCCAGCCTTCGAAGCAGCAGGCTGGGATCAGGTGCAGGGCTGGATGGCTATATGAAGAACTTCGGGCTCCGAGGTACACGTCACCGTTCTCAGAGCATGTACCTTGACCTGGTCCAGCGTAAGGGCACGCTGCCTAGACCTGGATTCAAAGGTCGCTCCACATCGCTGCAGTCACTGAATCGAGACTTTTCCTCAGACATACCTCCAGATCCTCCACCCAAACGAAGACTAAGAGAGCCCAAAGTGTTTGTTGCCAGATATGGTAACAATGATGGCTCAAGAGGAAAGGTGCAGGCCAAAGCACTGCTTCACAGCTCCTCTAGCCAGCCCTCTGTGATCTCTGACCTGATCCAGCTCTTACGCTGCATCTCCAGGCAGCAATTGTCTGCCCCTGCAGGGAGCCACATCCCTGTCCTGAAGAGGTTAAATGCTGGTCCTCTTAACACCCAAGCCAAACGCAGACATAGAGAAGCAGAATGGAAGTCACTGCATGACCTCACAGAGGAATTTAATGATGAATACACTCCTGTCAGAGTGAAGGTAGTTCCTTTGGGTAATCCCAGCTCAGCAAACCACTTGAGCACTTGTAATGAGCTGTGACATACAACAGTTTTGTTGCTAAACACACTTGCTTATGTCAATTAACTGTCTCTTTTATTCTTGTTTTTGTGTTCCCCCGGATTTGCTGAGAAGAAGAGTGACATTAATCGATTGGAGTCTGTCAATAGACTGCTGACCGAAGAGCTCAACCAGGCAAAAAGCACCAGAGAGAACATGACAAAAACACTGGAGGATTCCCAGAACCAGAACAAGGTATATGGAGATATCATATTTGTATTCAAATATTTTTGAACAAGATCACTCATTACTTTATGTAAACAGACTCTATCAGGGAAGTTGGAGGAGAAGGAGAATGAACTGAACTCTGAGAAGAAGAATGCTCTGAAGAGGGACAAAACAATCCAGGGGCTCACACAGGTCCTCAGAGAAAAGGAAAAAGAGGTGAGATGAATACATTTATTAGAAAACTGAATGCATTATGAGTATCACAGCAGTTGTTATAATTTCACAATCACTATTCTGTGTTATGCAAAGCTCTCTCTTACCAACCTGTTTTTTTCCTGTGTGCTGTACAGATTGCAGAACTGTGCCACGAGATTGAGGACAGGGATGATGCTTTGGCCAAGGCTAGAGAGGCAGCACATAAAGCCCAGCTGCAGAAATACCAGGCATGTCATATGCACCTTTAATAGAGAACCGACTCTTCACCTCATATGATCAGATTAATGGCTGAGAAATCAGTGTCACTGCTGAATGTTGAAAAGTATACCATTCTTGTGTATTTCCCTCAGGGAGTAGAGGAGCACCAAAACCTGCTAATGGCAAAGCAAACAGAGTTAGCCCAACTCCAGGGAGAACACCATTCCAAGGTGCTTGAAGCCCAAAAACTACAGCGTGCCCTTGACAGGAAGGAGCAGGAGCTGGCTGACCTGCAGCAGGCAAAGGACCAGCTTGAGGTGGAACTGGAAGACCTGCAACAACAGAAGAAAAAAGGAGACAAAGCCCTAAATGTAAGATAGCGGAGGACAGAGCTCATCTAGTGAATATTCCTAATTATAATTTATTTTTATTTTTTTAGAACAAAGCCATCAGGCATTCTAAATCCTCTTTTCTGTATTTTTGTCTATGTTCAGATATCAGCCTTTATCTGACGTTGTTCGTTTTCATTATTTTCTCCTTCAGGATCTAAACAATCAGCTTAAAAAGATGAGTGGTGATATTGGGGACAGGGAGAGTGCTCTGGAGCAGCAGTACCAGGAACTGCTGGACCAAACCAAAAGAAAACTGCAGGCCCATGAGGTCACCATCCAGCGTCTCACGTCCACTTTAGCCGATAAAGAGCAGCAGCTACAGGTGACAAATCAACACTAAATATATACAGACTACACCAAAAGATAATAAAAACAATGTATTTATTTTATTATTATATATTTTGCGCCATTGAATAGCTTTTCTTAATGTTTTTCTGTTTGTATCAGGAGTACATAAACATGGTCAGGGACCTTGAGCAAAGCAAAAGTCCAGGAGGTAACGATACTATGCTTTCCAAACTGCGACAAAGGTTGAAAGAAAAGGAGAAGGCTCTGGAGGTGAGTATTTCTTCTGTGTAAGCTTCTCACCACAGCAACTATAATTTGATTCTGACTCTCCTCTGTGTGCTTTCTCACAGCAAGCGCTGGATGAGAAATTTGCTGCCATTGAAGAAAAGGACAATGAGATTCACCAGCTGCAGCTGTCGCTAAGAGAAAAGGAAAGAGACCTAGATAGACTCAATAACTTGCTCTCTCATAACGAGGAAACCATCAATGTGAGTAGCTACCCATGTTTCACTGGGGAAAAAATCAAACTGAGGCCTTTCACAGTAATTAGGTTGTTTTAGGGGTATTAGACTTCAGTCTGATCATTTGCATGGTCGTTTCTGTCCTCACAGAATTTTGACAGTCTTATCAAGGAGAAGGATATAGAGCTGCAGCATCTTGCAAACACTCTGAAGAACCTGCAAAGAGCAAAGCAAGATGTTGAAGATAACCTGAACAGATCACTGAGGGAGAAAGATTCTATCATCGCCCAGCTACAACTCTCTCTGGAGGGCAAAACAAAGGATATGGAGGTTAGCTGTGAAACTGTCACCTTCACACAAACTCTGCTGTATATTTTTTCATGTTCCTTGTGGTTTGCTCACCCAGGTCATTTACACTTGATGTGCCTGATGTGTGTGTTTTGTTTTTTTTCTAATATTGCCAACCTTTGTTTATAGGAAATGGCTGAGTCAATGCTAAGCCAGTCGCAGAGTCATGCACGTGACCTCGCTGAACAGATGGGCCAGAGGTTAAAGGTCACAGAGGCTATGCTTGCTGAGGCTGTGAAGGCCAGGGAAAGACTAGTTGCTGACAATGAGAGCGCTGTGGAAGGGCTGCTGGCTACAATTAGCAGCAAGGACCAACTTCTTAAGGTAAGCATATAATTATGAAAACATCTACAACAGTTTAGTCAAGAAAATTAGTCTTTCTAGAAAAGATATGGATACAATATTGCAAAGAAAACATAATAAAGTAATATGTAAATAATAGAAAATCCCATTCCATTTATGCAGCACATTTACATTAATTACTTTTTGAAAAGTAATATGCATGCTATATAGAAATACAAATTGGGTTGTATTTATATTGACAGAAGTATAAAGAGCCTTTCACGTGTGCAGAAAGAGGGCACACATCATTAACTCTCATTGCTCTGATGCTGTCATCTCCGCAGGAGTCTGCTGAGCACTACAACCGCATGCTGTCTGAGCGTACTCAAGAGATTCAGGAAGTGAGGAAGCAGCTGTCTGACAGGCAGCAACAACTTGCCACTGCTGAGAAGCAAAGCTCCACAACAGCCCAGGAGGGCTACATAGAGACCGCAGAACTCAGAGCCCTGCTTGCTGAAAAAGAGAGCCTCATCAACGTAAGATCCTCAGGGATACAACTCAGTCATTCAGCTGTAAGATGTGCTTGACTTAGAGGCCTAACAAGGAGAGGAAATGAAAACTCCCAAAGGGAATAACGCATACTTTCCTCCATTTGGAATTCAAATGACTTGGTTGTATGTCTTGAAAAGGTTTAAGATACCTGCTGTGCATGTTTGAGAGTGCTAACCTGTGTTCTTTTTAAATCTGTAGAAGCTTCTGCAGCGTGGTCAGGAGAGAGACCAGTTTTTGGCAGAGGTGAGGCAGAAGGCGGAGCTGGATCATGTGGTGGAGCTCAGACAAACCATCCAGATCATGCAAGAGAAGCTGGACGACAGAGAAGGTGAGGCCTTTTAGACCTTTAAATCCTCACACTGGATATTTAAAGTTAGAGTACATGTCGATCCTACATTTAATTTTGTCTGCCCTGTAGCTGAGCTGTCCAGGAGGAACAGTGAGGATAGTCAGGAGAACAATCCGCTCTCCAAGAAAACAGTTGTTGTCCTAAAGAAGGAGTTGGCACAAAAAACTGAAGCACTGAACAAAGCACTGAAGAGAGAAAATGAACTAAAGGTAAGTTTGATATATTTTCTGCTATCCATATTCAGGACATTATTACTAAAAGCAGGATTATTTGTAATCCCCCTACATTATTTTCTTAATTTTCAGATTTCATTGGCTGAGCTCCAGTCATTGCTGTCTGAGCTGGAGGGTCGCAATGAAGGTCAGGCTGCTAATATTGAGTCCCTCACTGCCACTCTGAAGACCAACGAGGAGATTATCAGTGTAAGGATGCCCCACTCAGAGTCAAACTTTTGCCACTCGGGCAAGCACACAGTAATTGATTGCATTTGAACTCAGCGGAATCGTCTTCAGCAGTTCTCATGTTTCATTTATGACTTTGAGCAGGTTCTTCACCAGCGTCTCGGTCAGAAAGGCGACAGTCGGGCTGATCATACCCAGGATCATGTGATCAGATCGGGCATGGAGAGATCATTACCTGTGCTCCCTCAGAGAGAGAGAACCATGATAGGTGGAGACTGCCAGCAAGAAGTAAAAATGACCTACTTTTCTAAATTAAAATAAAAAAACATTACAGTATTCTCAATGTTCTGCCCTAACAGACAGTTTCTTTTCTGCCTTCAGACTTTGCCCAGCCTTGTAGCCTTGCAACAGGAGCATGATGCCCTGAACAAGGCCCTGAGAGCTGAACAACAGCTCTACTCCAGCCTGGTCAGGACTGTAAAGGAGCAGGACAGGTAGGAACGAGCCACAAACGGTTGCTTTTAATTTTTGCTATAAATAAGCAAAATCACTGTAAAGGTAACATACTTATTTGATGATGTTTATGATAAATTGAGGTTGTGTGAATTCAGTGGACATGGATGTGTGTTTTGCAGTGCCCAGCGTCTCCATGCTCTGCAGCTGGAGCTGACAGCAGTGCAGCTGCTCCGGCAGCAGCTAGAAGACAGCATCAAAACTAACGAGGAGCTCAAGGAAGACTTGGAGAGAGAGATAAACAGAGCCAAACTCAGAGAAGGTGCAGTGCAAACACACTGGGTTGTAGATGAGGATGCAAACTGAATCAAAGAAACAAGCAAAAGGAAGGAAAAGAGAAAAGGGGAAAATGGCATTTATAATTTTGGTCTTTCAAGGACTTAGAAACGATAACTGAGGAGGTATAGCCATAACTCTTAGGGAACACACACAAGCACACCTGTTTTCTTTGTTCATTGTGTTTACTTGAACAGTATCTCCTGCTGACAAGCTCATGTGCCCTGTTTGTCTGTCTTTTGTTCAGCATGTACACCTGGTCCCTCCACTTTTCATCTTTGTTCACTTTCTGTTCACTGCTCTTTACATCGTCACCTCATCTGCATGTCTTTGTCTTTACCAGAGTTGCTGCTCATTTCACTGTCACCCAGTAAATGTATTGATTTCACACCTATCTGCACTGTCCCTCCTTTATAAAAAAATGAATAAAGGCTGCTGTTGGCCTATCTTTGCTCTGTCTCTCACTGTTAACATGCTGTCTGCTTGCTTTGACTGTCCCATTTGGTTTGTTGATTATGGCATCACTTCTCTAACACTCCAATGGTTATTAATCCACCTCATCCAACCATCTGTCACAGGAATTAAATTTAGAGGCATGTTGTTACATAACATCTTAAATAAAGGCATTAAAGGTTTTAATACTGTTTTCTCATGGCATTAACTAATGATGCACAGAGTGCCCCATTAAAGAGTAATTCTCCTGAAGAAGATCCTAATCCAAAAGATCCTAAGTTTATTATCCTCTGACATCACATAGTTCAAGTAATTTAGCACCATTAGTCTTTTAGATGCACTGTGACATCAGTGCACAGCTTTGAGACTGATTGAAAGTGTCACCATGAAGTTGTCGTCTAAGCCAAGTAACTTGAGTGTCTGTCCACATGCATATGCGTGCTCGCCTGACTGTGCACGTCAGGCGCATGCTCCTCCCATGCCGGTTGTACGGAGAGTCAGGTGTATAAATAGGTCAGCTGTAAGTAACAAGGCCGTGGCTCACATTCTCACTGGCTGCAAGAGCGATGTAGCAGGGCTACTACAGCTGATTAGATTTCTACATTTCATGTTTTGGTTATATAATTGTTATAATTTACGTTTAATATGAACATATGCTATAAGCTGACAAACACAAAACATTATAAAAAAAAACAAACATTCATGTGTTTTTGATTGTGGGTTTCTGTGGCTGTGGATTCCAACTTTTGCATGCAGCAGCCTTCATAAATTCTACCACTAGCTTATCAGATTCACATTTACTAGCATGTGAGTTTGAATTTACATTCATTATGCATGGATGTACAGTAAGATTAAAGGTTTTTTTTGTTTGAAATTAGGTTAAATTGGTCGCCAATTCTATTATCAGACATTACATTTTACACAGATACATAATCAGAAACAATGAAATGTAAATGCATTTTGGGCCTCATATTTTTTTGTTCAAAAGTAGAAGTCAGTTGCGTTAAACCTGAGCTTCGTGGCTCACCTGTGCATTTAGAAAATGCTGTATACTGAACTGTGTTGACCGCTTTCACATGGTCCCACACAGTCTTAACTTAAAACGATGCAGCATGTAAATTGCTCTGAAATGATGTCATGTTATAAATCGTCATTACATTAACACTACATAGACATGTAGAAGAGACCTGGCTTGGTGTAACCCTCTGTCTATCTGTTCAGGTATGGACCTAATTGATCCAAAAGAACTGGAGAGCATGAGACATCAGCTTGAAGATGCTCAGCGCTGGAATGCGTCTCTGCAGGCACGCTTAGGAGCAATTCAGAACCGAGGAGGAGCAGATGGTGGTAAGACTAGAAAAATACACCAGATGTTCTATCACAGTGTATCTACAAGCACTGTTAAGAGTTTGTTTGATGGGAACTCTGTCATTTTTTTCAGGTGACACTTTGAGTTTCATTGGAGATCAGACATCCTATTTGAGTATCTGTGTTGGAGAGGGTCAAGATGACAGCTTATCACAACTCTCTGCTCAGGAGCTCAGACAGAAGGTGAATTCATTTTCAAACACGTGTATCTGTTTGGGAGGCACATAGTTTCCCTTATTTTTTGGTGTGCAACACATGCCACCAAAATACCAGAAGATTTGATGATCATGCAAATGGATAAAATGATTTGTTCTGGGCTATAGGTGCTGGAGCTGCAGGACTGTGTCAGCAGACTGCAGACAGTAAACAACGAACTGCAGAGCCGGCTGTCACTAACGGAGAAGTCAGAGCGTGATACTTACAACAAGGAAGACAAAGACCTGGCCAGCAGTAGTCCACAGAAACAGGTTAGACACCATGAAACACAGCGACAATGGATGAGGTTGTACTTGAAGCTGTGGTGTTAAATTCTTACAATATCAGACATTTCTTATCATTTATTAGTAGCATTTTTTTCTATAGTTTGTCCACATTTAGAAAATACTTGATGAACCATGAGCCATTGTCTAACATCCACCTTTATTAGCTCCTTTCTAACCTTTGAACCTACATCTTAACCTCTGCTCTGTCTAGCCTGTTACTAATGTCTCTACGCTCTGTGGTACTACATGTCTTATTTTTAACAAGTGTGTTTCTTGTCTGTAGTAGAAACTACCCTCTTTCTCTATCCTTCACCTTTCCTAATCAGTCCCTGTTTTTTTATCTCTGTGTCCCATGAAATGGTCTCTCTTCGCCATGCCACATTAGACACATCATGCCATTCTGCTGTTGCTGTGCGGTGTTTTATGGATTTTGTTCCCACATTAAGTTTTCTTTTACCAAGCCATGTGTGTCATACTCGCCTCCCATCCCATTAATCTAGCAGCTTGAGAAGATGCAAGAAATGCAGCCACTGGCTCAAAGCAACAGGACACATCTACCTGGTCAGGATAAAGCAAGCCAAACAGGCATTCAGCTAGGGCAGGTATGAAATCAGTGTTCATTTAATGAATAAGTACTTGAAGTACTATTGAAAGACCTCATTAAAACTGTTAAAGCAAAAATTTCTGTAAGTGCTGTGATGAATTCCTCTTTTTTAGATGGGGACTGGAAAGCCACTGGATGATGAGAGCATGGACAGTGGTCTTGGCCAGAGTAGAGAGCATGCTCAGTCTGGCGATGACATCTTGGACTCTGAAAAGAAGGAAACTGGGGAGAGAAACAGAGATGTAAAGGCACTTAAGTTACTGCTGGCTGATTGCGGGTCCACATCAGTCTCGCACCTTAGGTGAGTCTTTTCTTCAACTCAGCTCCGAGCCAACTCCTTATTTTCTCTTGTAATTAAGAGTCAGTTGCCTGAACAGTAAACTCATCAAATATCCCTTATTACAGAGAGGAACTACTCAGACTTAGATCTGAAAATGCGGAGCTGCGTGGTCTCCTCAAGGAACAAACATCTACTGAATGTAAAGAGAAAGAGAGCACAGATGCTTCAGGGAACAGCAGTGAAGGACAGGCTGATTTAAGAAAGAGTATGGAAACACTGCAGGCCGAAGCAGAAGGAGATCCAAAGGTCATCAGGCTGTTGAAGGAAAGGAGGGACAAGAAATGGAATGAGGTGTCACATGGGGAGACTCCTGTTACTACTGTCAGCACAGCAAATGAGATGGAGGGTCCCATAACTAAATGCCAGTCGCACAGCAAGAGTGCAAAGCAGCATGTCACAAGACACAGGGTAAGTTTTGCTCTGCAATAAAACTAGAAAGACATTACATTGCTCCCTGTGTGAAGCCTGTCAGCATATTTAACATCTTTTGTGTGATTTGTTTCAACTGTAGGCTGGTGTCAAGTCTCGCCTCCCAGTGCCTGTGAAGCTGAGAGTGGAGCCTAGTGGCGGCAGAGAGTCTGTGAGCTCTGACCAGCAGAACACTGATGCACTTCAGCACCTTAATTTGGATGATGTCTATGAGTCTGAGCAGCAGTTGCATGCAGACTCTGACTCACCCACACCACACCAGCACAGCACTTCCCCTTCCTCTACCCTCAGAAATACCCATCGTAGCTACAGTCCAGTAGGCTCTGACAAAGACACTGAAGCCAGGACTTCACAGGATCACACACAGGCCGACTCTGCTCTTTTCACTCAGCTGGAGCTTCTCCACCAGGAGTGCCAGGAGAAAGAGGCCCTGATTAACAAACTGAGTGAGCAGCTTGCTGATTGGGAGGAGCTCCATGCTCAGCTCCAGGAAAAGGACCGCCTGAATCAGCAGTACGTAGAGGCCTTACAGGCTGCTGAATCCACTATTGCTTACCTGACTGCCTGCAGTCTGGACAGCCAGGGTGGATTCGGTTCACACACAGGTTCTGTGGGTGTCAACGTTGCCCTCCACAGTAGATGCATGGAGCTGCAGAAAGCTCTACAGGCGAAGGAGGAGCACAACGACCAGCTTGTGGAGCTTCTGAACATGGCAGAGAAAGCCATGACCTCCTCTGACAGCCAAGAGAAGAATCCAGAAATGAGAGATCTTTGTTTACAGATAGAGGATGCTCTAAAGCAAGTGAAGATGTCTTCAGACAGAGAGAGCCCAAGAGGAGTCTTTGGAGGTACAGAGGACTCTCTGCATGAGCTGCAGCGACATGCAGACTCTTTGCAGGAGGCACTTTGGGAACAGAATAGGCTCAATGCAGAGCTTCAGGAAAAATTGAGAGCTGCAAATGCTGCTGCACAACAAGGTAACAGTGGTGACAGTGTTAGCCGAAATGGTACCTCTTCAAGGCAGATAGCTACAGCTGCAGAGTCACTTAAAGATCAGTCAAAGGAACTCCATGGCACAATGGAAGGATCTGATAATAATAGTTTAAATCAAGAGATGGTTAAAGTTCTAATAAACTGCTTTAGTGCAGCAGAGTGTGCCGTCGCCTCTCTAGCAGCGCACTGTACAAATACTGGCTCCTTGACTTCTGGTAGATCATCACAGATCAGCTCTGACCTGCAGATGAAATTAGACAAACTTCAAAGAGCCCTGCAAGAGAGGGAGCAACTGGGAGAACCAATACAGCCAAGCACCCCATCCAGCAGCGATCAGTCTACCGCTTCAACTGGAACAAAGGGACAAGAGCTCCATCGGCATCTCTGTCTTCTCTACAAGGTCTTCAGTGAACACTCTCAGAAGATATCTGAAATTCAGGGTTCCCTGCATGAAGAGAGAGGCCACAGAGGGGAGAGCGAGGCCCACAGGACAGGGCAGGATGTCAAGGGATTACCACCTAATGTTCAGGTCCAACTGGAGGCTCTACATAAAGCCCTGAGGGAGAAGAAGAAGGCGTGTAAGAGCCTGGAGGAGAAACTGGCTACTGCTCTTACGAAAACGGACTCCTCTGAAGCTGCAAGGAAAGGTAAGATAACACATGCTGAGGTGCTTGCCTCCTTGTCAATAGTATGTGTAGTTCTGTGCAACAATTTAAATTCGTCATGATGTTGTGATGCTGCAAAAGCATATGTTGAAGATTAAACATCTTTGTTAATACACATTGATCAGGAACACCATCAAGGAAAACAATGTTTTTGTTTGTTTTAGAAGATTTTTTTTCCTAACACATCATATATTGCTTCCAATGCCAGCTCCTGAGCAGGATGACAAAGGCGTGCAGGTGGATTTGCAGGACCTCGGTTACGAAACCAGTGGCAAGAGTGAGAACGATAGGGAAGAGAGCAGTAGCACAGGTAGACAGCCTTTAGGCAGACTCTGCATGTCTGTCTGCTAAATGGACACTAACCTCAAATGTGGATAGATTCTCTCGGTGTATGTCTGCATGAGGAGTGAACAAAGGCACTGTAATACACTGTCTCTGACCCTGAGAAGTGTTTCTCGTTTGGATCACATAACCACACGGTCTCTTTTCTGGGTTTAACCTTGGAGTTTTTCTGCACTATTCCTAAATTCAGATGGGCTGTCAATATTTTGGATTCTTGCATGTTTCCACTCTGAAGATTGGGAATGTCTTTCGAGCACTCATTAACCTTTCACTCTATTCCTGTGTCTTGTTTTAATCTAGCTGTATCTCAAATGATTTATTTTCTCACTGTCACTATTTCTTTTCAACAACATTTGATGGATTCCTGCTCATATTTAATGCTTCTGTGTCCCTTTGTGTTGCCAGATTTAGAGGTGGGTGTGAACCCTAGTTGCAGTGCCTCCAGCCTGCCTTCCCTGTTGAAACATGAACAGGCCACTTTCTCTTCCACTGAAAACTTGGACTCAAACTCCAGCACCCCGTACCCTAGTTCCCCAGCTCTCAGCTCAGCCAAGGTAGTCATCTTATCGTTCACTAAACCCCTCCCCTTGCACATCGATTGTCCAGTCATAGCTTAGTAACTATAACCAGGAACAGCAGGTGTGTTGAGCAGTGTGCACAGGGCTGTAGTAGGACAGATGCTCAGAATCAGAAGGGTTTGTTTAGGAGTGTATCTCTTTTTCTACCTTTTTATTAGGAACAGCTTAAGATTGATAATTGTAGCTTACCTGTGGAATAAAATTAAAGACATTATTTTTAAAAATTGTAACAAATGCTAAATGTGTAATTACATGAACAATAAAGAGAAATACATTACACTGAGACAACAAAAAATAATTTTGTTAGATAAAGGAAAACAGCTTTTATCAGTTCTCTAAGCTTAGAGCTACAAAAACAGCAGTTAAAGGATATTAAATATGTTTAGTTTAATTCCATTTAGCAGCCATTTTCTTGTGTAAAAAAAAAAGTGTAAGCTAAAGTTTGGTTTATTAACCTTCCTTTGTCTGTTTTTAGGTTAGTCTGAAAAGTTTGCAGGTGTACGATGCATACGGTGTTTCTGAGGACCCTCTCCAGCTTCAAGCACAAGTCAGGGAACTAAAGGTCCAGCTGGAAAACCAAACCAAACTCATCCTCCAAATGCAAAGTCTTCTGCGTAGGAACTCTCTGTCCAGTGACCTAGTTGCCAACACCTCTGACCTGTCCATCATCAAGGATCAAGAAGGCGCACAAAAGGAGGACCGTAGCCAAGATAGGAGCTACAGAAGTGGGCAACTAAGGGAGAAAAAAGAGGGAGAAAACCAGGCAATGAAAGATAAAACCAGCCATCTGAATCTGGAACTGGAAAGAGAGAGGACGCTGAACAAAGGCACAAGTGAACACCTGCAGCAAACCCGCAGTGGCTCTACATCACCTGCTAGGTCAACAGTCTTTTAAGTGCATCATCTATATTATGCTATTTTTATCCTGAGTAAAAACTGCACACTCATTTTACAGACACATCTTGACTGATGCTGTTTTTTCTAACGTGCCCTCATTGTGTCTTCTCCACAGACTGGACTCGCTGGTGCAGTCGCAGGCCAGGGAGCTGTCACAACTGAGGCAGCAGATCAAGGAGAGCCGCAGGCTGGGAGCCCTGCAGCGTCGGCAGCTGGAAGAGCTGAACAAGGCATTCAAGGAGCTGCTGCAGGCCAGCGAAGTGGACTACTACATGGGGGAGGTGGTCAAAGAGCAGCTGGACAAGAGCCTGAACATTCTGGACAGGCTGGAGGGACGGCTGGACAAAGGTAGCTGATGCCTTCATCATGATTGCATTCGATGTGTTTGAAGACATAGTGCTGCTAAGAACCACACTAATAACAATCAATGCAATAAAAGCTCTGTGAAACTCTGCACACTTGAAAATAATGCATAGTGACAGGCATTTCAAACGTAATTCTTAACCTCCATACTTAATAAGGAGTTACTGCGTTTGATTAAAGAAATAAAAGCAGCTGTCTTTTAGTTATATAAAACTAGTACTGCCTATGATGCAGAAATTGATATAACGAAGAAAAGCCACAACTGCAATTAAAAGAGAGATGAACACATAAGGGCAGTCATTCATATCTGATTTGTACAGACAGCTCCATGACAGCATCTTTTCGTCTGTCTTGTAGGAGAATCTCATCTGGATAACGAGGATGTGGCAGCTCTCGAACTGTCTCGCAGGTATGTCCCAAACTATCCCATACTTCCCATGATTTATTTTGCTGTTTTTAATATGTTGCATGTTTATTTGAAGGGGAACAGCATGTATATAATTAGAATTGGCCAATCCATATTAAATTTAGGTGGATTCAGTTGTCTTGCTACTTGAGGAAATATACATATTGAGTTTCTTGAGGAGATTTAGGTAGAAGTACTAATACCACACTGAAAAGTACTCTTGTGACAGTATTGTCAGAAAAATGCACTTTAAAGTATTAAATGTAAAAGTAGTCGTTGCAGGAAACATGTCCACGGTGACTGTTAGACTATTATATCATGAGATCATGTTAGTCGAAGCAGGATTTCTACACTTCAGTTTTAACAAATGAGATGTAACATGTTTATCTAATGAGCTTTTGCAGCGCTGGTCGACAGATGTTGTTATCATCAGCCAGAGCCAGGCTAGCTGTTTCCCAAGGTCTCCAGTCTCTGCTAAACTAAACTAACCAGCTGCTGGCATATTTAAAGCAGACTTCCCAAAATGTTGAACTATTTGTTTATTTCCATAGGCATCACTCATGAGATGAGCAACCAAAAAAATAAACTCGGTTACTCTTTGAGATTAGGGGGCTGCTGGCTGAGCTGTTTTACTGTTTGTCCCATGACCCTTTTGAAAGCCCCCCACTTCCACCCAGACACTTGCCTTGTGACCCTGGGCTGTGTGTGTATGTGTGTGTATTGTTGGTTTTGTATAGTGTCCTGCTGTTGACCTAATTTTGTCTGTGTCAATGAAAACATTAAGGTTATGCTGCCCCTAAGTGGGTCACTGATTTCTCACAAAGCGGAGGGGGATAGGCACACCTCATGTCACCGTGCTCTGTCTGAAACACCAAGACAAGCATCATTCAACACATTTCTGACACTTTATGCATTTTTATTTCCCTCAGTTGGCAGAAAAAGGTAGAGAATTCTATGAGTGGTTTTCTCATGTTTCACTGCATAAATACAAATAAAATAACTGTAAAACTGTAGGATCTGTGCTTCTAAATTGACTTTACCCTCACGTGATGATGTGAATAGCTGATGAATTGTTTAACCACACTGGTGTATAGTTAGATCAGAAATTAAAGTAGCTCATGGTGGCGAACATTAACCCATATTCCTACTGACGTGGGCAGACTTGAGGAGCTTCAACAGGCATCAGGGTCACTGTTCTCCGTAGAGGAGAGCATTAGAGATCCTCCTGACAGCTTGCCTAGAATCCAGGAGGAGATAGATGATCTGCGTCTGGAGCTAGAGGGCGAGAGAGAGCTGTTGCAGCAGCACGTCAGCCTCCTCGTCCAGCAAAACCTCACCCTGGCTGAATGCACCAGGGAGCAGCTGGATCTGTGAGTGGGTTTGATCCAGACAGACGGCATGACGTTTGCTGTGAACTCCTCTCTCAGATTTTCCAGCTGTGTGTTTCCGCTGAAAGTTTTGTGAAAGCCCTCTGCGTAGGAACCATGTTTGCTTTACTTTTTCGGTCCTCGGTTATGTCTCCTTTTCTTTTTGGGTGCTGTTCTTTGCTTTCCAACACCTACCAAGATGATGCAAAATGTAACATCCAGCTGTTAGTTGTTCTTAAATACTGAGTCATCCCATCCTGCATTAACGTGACTCATTTTACCTCCTCCCAGGCTGGCAAAAGAGCTGCAAGAGAAGAACCGACTCATCCAGAGCCTGCAGAGCCAGATCCGAAGCCAGACTCCCAGCAGCCACCACAGCTCTCTCTCTGATCTGTACCACTCAGACAGGGCCTCGTCCTCCTGCCACAGCAGCCCGACCACACCAGGTGGCAATCGAGCTCACAGTAAGCATTTCCAAATGCAATTCTTAAACATGGTCTTAATGGAATTTATCCGTGAAAGGGTGTGAAAGCCAAGTCCAATTATAGTCTTATGTGACACAGATGATAGGCTCAGACTGGAATAGTGTGTGCTAGACTAGGATTAACTCAGTTTGCGTCATTAAAAATGCATTTTTTTTTTCTATTTCTTGCCCCGTGGAATGTCAGTGAGATTACCTGAGTCCTTGTCCACGGGCTCAGCCAGTGTATTCACTGCCTGTAATGGCACTTATTTTCCACTCAGATCCATTCTGTTGCAGTCGGGCGTCCCTCAGGACAAAGCACGCTGGCCAAGGACAGAGCAGGTGTCCAGTTTCAATCCACCTCCACTTAAAGTTGCATTATTCAGTGGCACCTATCCGGTTCAATCTTCAAATTGTGTTTCTCATGAGGAAAAGGCTCAGTAAGGCTATTACAGAGACAAGTGAAGCATGTGGATATGTGAGAGGTCCTGGAGGGGCCTGTAGACCCCAACTCACATTTCCCTGACTGCTACACCTCCATGTAGCTGCTACCTGTTTAGTTCTTGCTGCAGTGGTTCATCTTGTTCTGTTGTTTCTTGTAATGGGATGAAGGCAATATCAGTGAATGACATTCTGCTTCACCAATTCCAACTACAGAAGATGGAGCATGACCTTGTATGAATTTGGGGGTTTGCTAACTAGAGATGACGAGAAACAAAAAGGCCTTTCAAACAATAATGGACGTTTTCAGTGTTCAATTATCTATCTGTTGTTGTCCTCTTGTACATGTTTAGGCCAGCGACACCCCACTGATTGGACAGGAGCTACTGTCCCTCCTGTAGGAGGAGCTCAGGATGAAGGTGTGTCCGCTCACAGGGACGGTGCCGGCAGACTGCAGGGCCTGCAGAGGGAGAACGGGCGGCTGCAGGAGCAACTGAGGAGCAGCGAGGAACTCAACGCCACCCTGCGCAGCGAACTGGACCTACACCGCTCAATCATGGCTCAGACCAGCTCCCACCATCAGGAACAGGATCAAAGCCGCGACCAGGAAGACTCTGGGCTGCAAACAGAAGCACATAAACAAGACGTCAGCTCACAGAATAACACTGGCGAACAGCCTCGCACCATGAATTCAGGTAAATATGGAGCATCAGCTGCTTGATGTTAGTACATTGACCTATTCCGTGACACACTAACACAACCTGTTGATCCAGTTAGAGGCAGAATAAATGGAATTATGAGAGCATTTTTTTATTATGTTGTTGTTTTAATTGGAAGACAAGAAAGTGTGGTGGGTGCTTCGTGTAATGAAGGCACAATTTGACAAAACTAAGTCTAGTTTTTACAAAAAGTAGTATTCCTTTTGGGAAAACATTTGAATTATGTCTTCTGTTGTTAAAAAAAATACATATTTAAACTAAACTTAAATTCAAAACAACTAAAGACTAACTGAAGAACGCATGATGATACAATAATATTGTTAGATTGGACTTAAAGTATAAAATTTTGTAGCAACAAGCCGACATTACAAAGTTGGGGTGTTTTATTTTAAGAAAATTATTATGCAGGTAGGGTTTAACAAATGTTTGTATCATGTTGCATTATAGGAAATAAAGCCTGTATTGTTTTTGTAGCTTGACCCATGCTGTAGAATAGAAGTCCTAATATCGTCTATTGTCACTTTTGGCAATTCATTTTTTCAGTGTGTCCGTCCTACAGTGGTCCTGGTTGTGTTTTCTCACTTTGCTTCTTTTTTTTTCTCAACGGTACACATGTTGTAAAATTGTTGCTGTCTTAGTTTACTTACGCTTTGCCTATTTGTATGCGTTTTCTAAAGTTGTAGTGCACAGAGCTCTCAGAAACCCCCTAAAATCCCCTGGTAATACACTTTTATTTAACCTTTGTCATTGTTTGTTAGATCTACTGGCAGAGCATCTACAGGAGATCAGAGCTTTGCGACAACGCCTGGAGGAAAGCATTCGCACCAACGACCGCCTCCGGGAACAGCTGGAGAGGAGACTAGCTGAGGTGGAGAAAGACCCAGGTACACACAACTAGCACCTAGCACTGTCCTGTCCTCTGTGTGACAGTCTTATAGTCAGGACTGTATTATACAATCTGGTTGTGCCCTTATGAGTTGACTGACCAATATACGTGTATGTGCTGTGTTCAGCTGCTACCAACATCTTCATCCACGGCAACGAGGAGCAGGGTCAGCTGGCCAACGAGGTGCGATTCCTCTGGGGACAAAACCAAGCCCTGAAGGAGCAGCTTAGCATGGGATCTAGAGGTAGAAACATGCTTTCTTGCAAACTTTTTTTAGGAACACGTACCTTTAATACTAACAAAGGAGAGATGATATTTTCCAAATACACACTTCCATCTCCTTCCTCATCATATATGCACAAATCCATCACTTGTAGGGATCTGAACAGTGACTTACAAACATCTTTATTTCCTTCAGACAAACAGAAGGAGAATGAGAAGCTACGGGAAACTCTAGCCAGGCGGACAGCCAAACTGGAGCAGAGTAGGAAAGAGTGCGAAGCTCTGAGGCAGGAAAACAGCCGACTGCTGGAGAGGCTGGAGCACAGCAGCCAGGAGAACTCCCAGCTGCAGGACTCACTGCACTACAGCAAAGAAGAACTGCACAGGTAGACACACACTCATGCACACACACACACAGGTACATCAGTACAACAACAAACTGTTGTGGACCACACGCTTCCAAATGTCTCCTCGCTGTGCACACTTAATGTCATTACTACGCTTCTCCATGCAACCTGAAACTACACACAGCTACTAATTACCATCCTAAAGAGTCATTACGATTACCATTATTCCGTACTATTAGTACAACTCTGAAACTTGAGAGTCTATCATTTGAAGGTTCATCCATGAACACACACGTGCACATGCTACAATGATGGTATGTGACCTCTTACCCCAGGTCCTACTGACACAGTTCAGTGAGGCTGAAATTCAAAACCAGGAGTCTAGTTTACTGTCAGATCACGTCTCCTCTCCCTTTCGCTCACTTGTCACATCTAAGTGTGTGGGATGTTGTGTAGTATATACGTTAGGCCTATTGTGTTTGCTTTTTTTTACTACTTTTTAAAGCAGCACATCAGTTCATGTTCAGGTTATGTCCCAGTGCATATAAAGGTTTCCAGTTGGAAGGAGACATTTTTGAAACAATTCCCAGGATATAGAAGGAGATAAATAAAAATAAAGTACTGATAATTATTTCCATACAGATTTTTCATGAAAGTGTTGAGTGCTGCATTTATACTATAGTGTCTAAAAGTAGGTGCTTCTAAACTGTCACACTGTACCCTGTTTCCAGTCTTCCAGTTGGAATTTAGTGTTTTTCTGTTTCTAGGTTGCAGTGCGAGGTGAAGCTCCAGAGGCAGCAGCTGTCCGACTCCCAGCATCTCCTCCAGTCACTACGGGTGGAGCTGCAAGTTTATGAAAAGATCAAGACTGGCTCTAGCAAACACAAAGGTACTGCATGTGTTCAGTTTTCTTTGAAAAGCACTTATTGAAGTGTGAAAAAAATACAGATCTTGCAGTTCTTTTTTGTAAAGCACCTTTCCCTCCAGTTTTGACAGGTGCTATAGAAATAGAGTTTATTAAGTCTTGCAGACTGTATCTTTCAGGATGTAGTTCTTTGGTTTCGATTTGGGCTGTAATACAGACAGACTGATAGGTACTGAAATAAACATGACTGCCTGAGCTAGATTTTTTTTTTTTATTATTATAATGTGGACGTATAATGAGTGGGACATTTTACAGGACATAAATCCACTTCTCACTGCTCTCTGGTGGACAAACTATGTAAAAGTGACACTGCTAGTTTTTAAGTTTCAAATATTTACCGATGCATGTGCAATCAGCTGATATTGGCTCACGTATGAACAACTCTGAGGTGGAAACTAGAGAAAACAAGAGAGAGATATAAGGCTGATTGCTGTTTACTTTTCACCTCATCGTCAGTGAACTTTATTCAGGGCTATTTGACAGGAAGCTGCAATACTAAAGGTACATTTCTACAAGCTACTTGTAAATTCTTAGCTCCAGAAGGCTTTTGCTCTTTACCTCTGTCTTGTGTTTTGTAAAGCTAATAAGAGGATATTTATCTTTGTTTCATTGTGCAGAATCCACTGAGGCCACTCAGGAGCCCGTCCCCGTGCCTTCCTCTGGCTCTGTGGATCTGGGAGAGCTGCTGTCAGAGATCAGACACCTGAGGCTGCAGCTGGAGAGGAGCATCCAGACCAACACGGCTCTGCGGCAGAGGCTGGAGGAGCAGCTGCTCAGAGGACCAAATCGCTCTGAAACCATCAACATCAACTACCTGCTGTCTTCTCCAGGTAAACACAAGGCACAGTCCTAACTGCTGGTGAAATTTGAATATACAGAAAGGTGTGTAACCACACAGAGAAATCTGCCAGCTAATGTCAGTGCTTGTTTTTGTCCTGTAGATGAAGGAGGAAGGTCGCCAGGTCGTGAAGGCTGTGATTCTTTCCGTCACACATATCAGAGTCACAATGAACACACCAGTGTCTTTCATGGTGAGAAAACCTCAGAGTTGTCATGATGCCTAATTATAGCAATAAGTAAAAGCAAATGTATTGAAGACAATGACTGGCAGCGTTGTAAAGCATCTGGTCGTGCTGAACTCTTTTCAGATGTGAAGCATCATGCTTATTCAGAGGTGGACGGAGGGTCAGTCAGCAGCAGCTCTGGTGACAGCGTGTCTGGCGCTCCTTCTCGGCTGGTGCCGGGCCACCGGATGTGGGCCAATCGCAACGGCCGGCATGTTTTGGGCTTGATTGAAGACTACAACGCTCTCCGCAAGCAGATCTCAGAGGGCCGTAAGCTGTCATGCAGCATGGACACACAGCTGCAGGAGTGTCTGCACACACTGAAACAGCAGAGCTCTGACAACAAGGTATGGAAAACACTATCATGTGTAAGGCTGGACTCTGTGTAATGTAATGCAACGTTTATATTGCTGAACTCGTTATGTATAACAAATCATGTTGTCATCGGAGTTATTGTGTGTACGTCTTTATAGGTGATGGAGCAGCACCACCTGAAAAGTTTATGCAGCAGCACAAACACCATGCAGCAGGTGTTAGAGGAGGCTGGACGACTGCTCAAACTGGTGTGGAGAGTCTCTTTGCCAGCTGGTAACACAGCAGTAGACAGCTGCAACAACCAGCAGGTAAACACACACACACACACACACACACACACACACACACACACACACACATACTGGATCCACCTTATCTAATAAAGAATCAATGGACCAAATCCTTTTCTGTTCCAAATCAGGATGAACTGCTGAAAAATGAGATTGCCAGACTGAAGAGCAGGCTGTCGCAGCAGGAGAGGATGCTGAGTGGAGCAGTAAAACGCCTCCGCACCACCAACCAGCTCAAAGAGGGAATGGAGAGAGTCATCATCGATCAGTGTATGACTATCTGCTTTTACTTACACATCTTGTACTATATATAGTGGTAAAGGTTCAGAAAATGAACCAAAAACGTTTTTAATGTTTGATTTTTTTAAGCCAAAACGTCCAACAGTCTCTTGATTCTCAAACGTGGGAATTTTGGTGCTTGTGTTTGCTTTATATGGATAATTTTGTGCTGTTCATTTATAGACTAAACACTAACTACCAATCGCTTATACGGCCTGATATTGGCTCTTCTGTACAACTGTATATAAACTGATTCATGTATTATTTTTCTCTTCTGTAGTGTCTCTGACCCACGGAGTGCTGAAGAAAGCCAGGGGGAATTTAGAGGTGAGTCTAATCAAAAACCCCATGACCCAGTGATAAGATGTCAAACTAATGTTCTGGTCCATGGTGCTAAATTGTCCTTCAGTGAATCACTCTTCTTTTCCTTCTCGTCCTCTCTGTGAAATAACGGTAGACAAATTACTGTACCCTCTTTGGCCTGAAAGGCCTGTCTGGAGGACCAGACGAAGGTCAGTGTTGTTGGGTTGCAGGCTTTCACAGTGAACTGATGCATGAGTTTTACGACACTGGTCATCTGATTTTTATCTCTTGCATGAAGCAGATACCAGGATGTTACTGCAATCAGATACACTGAGTTTTGAGGTTTTTTTTGGTTTGCAAAATCCAAGAGTCACAGTGTAAATCCTATGATGTATCTATTTTGCACACAGTATGACTAGGATGAAGCTTCATCATACTGTGTTTGTGAAAAAATGTCACTTATAGTTTATGTTGCATGAAGAGCCTTTTTTACTTGGCTGAGGCATCTTTAAAGTATCATCGACATTTTGAGACATATGCTTATTCACTGTCTTGCTTAGAGTCACACTTTCAGTAATGTTTGTTTTGGAAGGAGCTAGAGCCAGGAGACAGTTAGCATAGCAAAGAAACTCAAGCTGCTTACTTAGCTATGTCCACAGGTTAAAAAACTCACCTCTAAAATTCACTAATTAATACAAAAACAGGAGTATAAAAACAAGTTGTGGTCACATTGTTCCCCTAAAACCATCGTTTTTACAGCCACATGTGTCCATCACTTACAATGCAGCTGTGACATCCCTCCCAGGAAGGTTTGCCACCTTTCACACCTTGATTTGTATTAGTTTCTTGTCGTTGATGAGCCAGTGAGTCATATGAGTTGCTCTAGATAAATATGTGTCTCACCAGCAGCCAGTAGGAGCTGAGGAAGACTGTTGGGTAAAAGGTGAAATGTTTTTGGACCAAATAAAAAGTCCAGCTGCCTTCTACTGAAGCACAAAGCCATAACCTGGATAACTGATTCTATACAGACATTATAAAACAGATAATCTGTTGACTGGTGAGCCTTAGAGGAGCTGGTAGGTGGGTTGGTAGAGCTTGAGGCAGTCAGACTATTTCAGCTTGTTTACAGTCTTTACACTCAGCTAACGTCGTCCTGTTAAACCTTCATAATGAACAGACTCTAAGCAAGACATTCAGTAAGCATACTGATCAAAATGTAAAGCAGTTCCTTAAATAAACAAGATGTCAGATGCATGTGTCTGGAAGCGCTCAGTATTCTTGATATTATTTTGGCTTTAGCTGGTTTTATCCTGCATGTCTGAGGCCAACGCTGTGCAGTTTGGAGCCTGCAAAGGTCTGAGTGGGAACTTCTAGATTTTACTCTCCGTCGCAATATGCTTTACATTCCTCTGATGCAGTCATAATACACTGTTTATGGATACACTGCAGATACTAAGGAAAGGAAAGATGATGTGACACTTAAATGTATTCTCATCATTCAATCTCTGACAACATTCAGCTGCTGGTTGTGGGTATGGCTACAACTAACATCTTTTTTCACTACCGAATGATCCGCCAATTGTTTTCTTGATTTACAGGTTTATTGTTCGGCATATAAAGTATCAGAACTTGGTGAAACATGTCAATCGGCCCAAGATGACATCCTCAAATGTCTTGTTTTGTTCACAACCCAAAGATATTCAGTTTACTGTCATGGAGGAGTAAAGAAGCAAGAAAACATTTCCATTTGAGAAGCTGAAAAATAACTTTTATGTTATTTATTTGTTAATGATTATGGCTCTGACATTCATATGCAGCAGAACTGTGTGCACACTGATAGTTTTGCTGTTGTATTGAAGCTACTGTATTCCCAAACTCCTAAAATAAACACATTTGTCATAGAAGTACTGCGAGCTCAAACAGTAACAGCTGCACCATAGATCGAACTTCATCTGCTGCTGTGGATCAAACAGTAATCGTATATTCAGCCACAGCTTAGTAAGCAATAAATACATCACACAAAATGTCACATCATCCCTCTTTTTCACAGCATCAGCAGAGATTCTCTAAACACATTATGTCTGAGCTGGACCAACTGTTCATGTGGATCAGTAGGAATATGAAGCAGATTGCGAGGAAACACTAAAGTAGTTTCTCAACAAGTTCTCGCTGTAACCTTCAGAGAGCTCTGGAGTGAAGTGACTGTTATCGCCTGCCTGTTTTCAGACTGATGTTACAATCTGCTTGTCTTTTGTTCTTCAGGAGGTCCCAGTCAATGGCCAGTAGAGGACGCTACAGACCCTCAGCCTGAGCAGATGACTGTCCCTGTTTCTCGCCTGACTCCAGACAGACACTCTGAATCCTCAGGGGATTGTAAGAGTGACGCCTCTTTGCACTGCAGCTACTAAATCTGCAACTTCCTAATGTTCATCATCCTGCCTTTCTGTCCTGCTGTAAAACTGTCACCTTATCCCCAGAAGTCAAAGCCTTTTGTACCTTAATTGCACATGCCCTGCCTATAATTTCTTTTATTTTAGGTACTCAAGTTGTAAAAGATTTTTTTTTTCTTTTAAAAGAGAATGCCTTTGTAAATATGAAACCCAGCAGTTTAAATATTTTTCCTTTTATTCTTTTTATATGAAGCATATAAGAATATGGAACTGTATTTTATTACTGACTTATTGTTTTTACTTTTTGTTTTCACCTGTCAGTTCATGTATACAATGGTTTAGGGCGACTGTATGTTCAACGAATTATGTTCAAATGCAGTAAAAACAAATGTTTAATTGCAAAAAACAAGTCTGCCGCATTTTGATTCAACTTCACCTCGAGCGCGAGACTTTTACATATAAACAAGGTCCATTATATTCGAGCTCGTTCACACAATGCTGATTAAATCTATCAGCACCAGGTACATCTCTGGGATTTGCACTGTATCAGAGAGAGGATTGTATACTAAACTAGAGAGCCTTCAGTAGAGGGACATGGTTGCCCGATGTGTGCATGGTTACCTGATTTTGTGTTTCACTGTGCGCCTACTTGAGGATGAACTTGCCTTGATTTTGCCTTAAAATGATACATAATGTAACAAGAGCTTAGTCTATGATGTAACAGATATTTTGCATGGAGAGGAAGCGGTTTTTGTAATTTACGCTTCCAGCGAAGAACCTAAGATTTATGAGTTACCTTGACTATTCGTCCAAAGGCAAATGTCACATCACCAATTTGGGTTCCTATCTGATTGTAAGAAGAAACTATGTGTTTGTCTTACATCTTTTCCAAGTTATAATGGATTTAAAATATGTGACTTTACCCTAAACAACAGCAACAACAACAACAAAAAATCCTTATATAAAGTCTGCTCCAAAAAGAGCTACAACATCATGACACCATCAATGAACAAGGTTTTTGCACAGTAAACTTCCACCATTCAATGAAACCTTAACCTTCGTCTCAAGGTCATGTTATATCATCAGTTTACAGGCCTCGAATGCCTTCTTAAGTTAGTAAACTAAACTTATGTCTTTTTGTGCATCTTCAGTCATACAGAGCTGTTTGTGCGACCTTTGACCTCTGTAGCGGTCACCAATGCATGTATTGACCCCAAAATCTAATCACTCCGAGAAGGGAACACACTGAGGTCATATATGAAGTTTCAGGTTCAAACTCCTCTCCGGTACAGCGCTAGACTGTTAACAGAAAAAAACACACGGCCACGATTGCCCATCGATGGGCAACTATAATAATAAACAACTTGCCATGTAGACTGTAACATACACTTGTCAGATGAAAGAAATACGGTTGTGCCATGTAGAGTGTTTTCACACCAGAATGTTATGAAAGACAAAATGTTTGAGGGCTGACAGGGAGATTAGATTAGTGCTTAACTGAATAAGATAAATGAATTACATGGTATTACTCAGATGTGGGTGCCTAACTACCTTAAGTTTGCATTAAAGGTGAGCTCAAGCATGTTGTTTGTTGCACTTTTTGTCTGTCCTATACTGCACTGTGGTCCAGGAGGAAGGACATTTTGTTTTTCAGTATGTTCACATACACAAGTTTGAAAAACACAATAAAACTGAACACACACACCAACTGTTGTGGACTGTTAGCTGGTCTAACTGCATCATCAGTGTGTAGATATTGTAAAAAGTACAGAAAACATTTCTCTTCACACTATCAGGATCTGAACTCAGTTAGCTGAACATGCAGCGGAACACAGTGGGTTCCAAAAGGCATTATGATAGAATAGAATAGAATAGAATAGAATAGAATAGAATAGAATGCTATTATTGTCATCATACACAAAGTACAACACAATTAAAAGACAACTCCAGTGGAGTAAAAAACAAGTATAAAAGACGAACAAGAATATATAAATATATGTACAAAGGGAGCCAGTGGGAAGTATAAACGGTTTATTCGACCAGACGATAGAATAGTATATTGATATAACAACACTGATGAGGGAAGAACACTGTGGAAAACTTACGAATATAAATATATAAACAAATAATTATGAATAAATTATGCAATAAATT
>NW_007579296.1:0-37772 GCF_000690725.1 Stegastes partitus
GGAAACCTGCCAACAACATGACCGTTTGGTGTCTAGCAATGCATGAAGTTCAGTTTTTGAGGACGTGTGTGGAGCTGCTCTCTTACCTGTTTCTCAAAGAACAGCAGGTAAGCTGCTTTCTGCCGCAGGTGACAGACGGATGCACCTGTTGTCGTCCTCGCCGTTGTGTGCGAGCCAACAGTCTGTCACCTGAAGGACAAACTCGTTAATGGTGTCTGAAAACTTTGTGGCTCCTTAAACCTTGAAGTCGGATGTCAACACATGCGGCTGTAAAATGAAACCAAAGTCTTACCAAGGTGAGTGAACACTTGTCCAGGAAACAACAGAGTCTCCAACAATTAGCTTCACATGCAGAAACATTTCATCTGAATGCACGTACGTTTGAAGTGTTTCTGATTTCTGTATCAGTTTCAGTGGCTTTACATCAAGATGACAAAAGGAATGACGGGATCCATTTCTGTCTGTTCAAATGCACCTTTTTCCTATGAAACATTGTGCTTGCTTGTTCAGTGATAATGTGCTCTGGATTTACCACGAGCTCTGAAGGTTGGAGTGAATCTGAACCTTTTTCAACTGGAGAATCAGAACGCTGACAGTGAGGAGAGATATGAAAAGAGGGAGGGAGAAGGCTCATATCTCAGAATGACAGAGGAAATTAACTGAGAGTAACTTCTTAGCCCGACACCCGACTGCACCGTGTTGGTTTTGGGCAGTTTGTGATGTGATGTGTGGATCAATAATGACCGCCGCTCTGAGGACTCTTCACCAATCATCCACATGGCCTTCCAGGAAATGGGACTGAGGGGCGTGTTGAAGTTTAAACCTTTCATAGATTATTTAGGAAGCTGCCAGTGGGGCTCGTAGCTTTGTGATGTCAATTTCAGTCTGAGTGTGCTGTGAATTGTTGGGCATATTTCAGAATAAATTAAAGACTTGGATGCTATTAGTTGATGTTTAGCCTTCATAAGACACTGCTGGTATTTTCTATATGCATGTATGCCACCACTATATTACAATGTCTGACAGTCTTTGAGCCACTCTGTATTTTTCTCTGAAACTTCTGACAAAACTGGTTCATATTTGCTCAGCCTGCAGCGTGCCAGACCTGCCTCCTGCTAGCCTGGAACTCTCACTGGATTCCCTCACTACCAGGTCTTCCCTCTGCAAGAACCTCGCCAGCCTCGGCTCAGCCCTTCCCCCGGATCTCCTCCTACCTCAACCTGAACCAGCTCACACCTCAAACACCAGCCGAGTGTCTGACCCCTGCCTGCTCCCACATCCAGGTAAGTCGGCTGCCTCTTGACCAGCTTGTTTTGCCTCCAACCTGCAGTAGATTGACCTACAGAATTCACAATAAACATCTTTTGTAGCATCAACCTGGTCTGTGTCTGTTTTACTGCACAATTAGCTATTAAGCTGCATTGCTCATATTGGAAAAATGAAAAAGATGCAGTTAAATCAATGAGCTTATTTGCCTTAAACTTAACATTTACTGTATCACATTTAAACAATGCAGTAAAAATGTATTCCATTATAGGACTGAACCATTGGGGGCCACTGGGGGCGTCTGAATACCCCAGGTTTCATTTTAGGCAAATTTATTCACTGCATGTCTTTTAACTTGGAACTAAAAATGCCAAAACAGTAAAAACTTATTCCATTGTTCTACTAAAAGGCCATTTGTCACTCAACCGCAAGTCAAGGAACCAGAATTAAATTCCCTTCTGACTGTTTAAAATCAGGCTTTTACTATGAATGACTAAATCATTCTTATTTACTCCCTGTTGTGCCACAAGACTGCATCATGGAAAAGTGCTGTGCATATGCAGTCACTGACAACTGATGCTATCCATGAACACTTTATGAAATAGATTGCATCCTCTACTGTGCAAGGACATGCCGGCTTCAGCACCTTGGACAGAGACCAGGGAAAGTACAATACGGATGTATTGAGAGCTGCTGCACTCAGTTAGCTGCCAGTTTTTCCCAGTGGTCACTCAACAAACAACATCCTATACAGCCAAAAAAAGCATTTACCCATAGACCACCACCATTAGTAAACAAGTCCAATTTTCACTCTTTCTGCTGCTGATTTGGATCCATGGAGGTTTCATATTTGTAAAACCTCCCCAGCCCCTGGAAAAAGTGCTTTGCTAAATCAGTGTGCTGAGTGGGAAACAACATGAAAGCAAAGTGGGAAGCTAGAAAATGTATTTGACTAATGCACCAAGCAATATCAATTCAAGTGAGAGGTCCTTTACAGCACGAAGCAGCAGCTTTAGTGTCATGTTTTGCATTTGGCTTTGTTTTCTCTGGACCGATAACCTTAGATGGAAGTAACGTTCGTGTTCGAGCATAGTGTGATTCAGAGGAAGCAAATGAAATTGGTGCGCATGCAGAAGGCAAAATTAGGAATATGGATGTTTAGTTTCTTCAGCTGTGCTGTGTTCTACTGTACTGTACAAGATCTGGGCATCTCCAGGTTTTAAAATCGGCAAAAACTATTTCAGTGTTTTATTAAATACTTTAGAATAAGCAGTGATGTTTCTACATAATCATATAGTTTATATTCTAAAACATTTGAAATCCATTTTAATTAGACTTGTGATTTGAAAGGACGTCTCTTCTTTACCAGATTAGCCGTAAATAAGTGTAAACCAAACTTGAGGGATGTTCCAGAGGTTTAGAATTGAACAGATGTTATGTAGTGACACTGAAACCCAAACAAGGTTGTGGCCTGCTCCTTTAACTTCTTTTACACTGTGTCACCTTAACAGTGCATAGATAGATAGATAGATAGATAGATAGATAGATAATTCATCCCCTAGGGGAAATTCGGGTATCTCAAGCTCAGCTCACAGGTACACATAACAGATAAAAGGCAACAGCAGCAACCAAGCATTAAAAGTGAGCTAATGGTGGTGATAACGATAAAATATGATAAAAGGTTAGAACTGTAATCAATAAATAACTCAGCTAATAAATAACTAAAAACAAATAATGACGGTGATGATAATAATAATAGAGGGAGATGGAGAAACTAAAGTCCTAAACTAAACTAAAGACGTTTTTCTGAAGAACCAAAGGATGCATTCAAATGCCTTTTAGAGGTGTAGTCTGTCAAATGCAGTGTGCCAAAAATACCAGCATGTCTCCTGACATTTTGACCCACAATCCTCAGTGCAGAGGAGAATCTGTAGCACATCAGTATCATGCTCGAGTAACAAGCTTGAGCCACCAAGAGCACAAAGCTCTGCAGACTGCAATGGATATGTGAGCAAGATGGCCGAGGCTTAAGGCGCAATGTTGGAACAAAGTACAATGTTCCAGTTGGATGCATGCAACATGAAACTGAGCACACCTTGTAAGGGCAGATATAGCAGCTACAGAAAGGGGAAAAAGACGAGTGTGCAGTCCAGGATTCAGGGCATAACTCAGGTCTACCAACAATACATTCAAAAATAATTACTCAGAATATTATTAGGCATCAACAGGGCAAAAGAAAAGTAAACAAATGTGTGATAAACAAGTGGCTCGAACACATTTTACTTTAAATTGCAGTAATAGATTTAAAATGAGTGCTGTAACTTGGGGAACTGGGTATTGGGGTTTTTACTACCTTTTTTGTTTCAGATCCTCCAAATTACTGGATTTTTTTGTTTGAATTTGGCTTAGAACCAGAGCCGTGCTGGGATATTTGGCTTTGCAACTAAATCTATGACAGTGTCAACAGATGCTCATTAAAATGCAGTCGGTTGAATATTAAAAGCGCCTCGAGATAAATAGTTGGTGCCACTAAACCGCAGCAGAAGACGGGGATGCAATCGGGAGAGATGGTGAATATGACATTTGTGTTAGTTGCAAACATCCAGATGTTTTAATATAGATGAAGCCAAATTATCCAAAGTTACTGTGATCAGTTTAAAAAAAAAGATGATTATGTAATAATTGTGCAAGCTTATTTAAAACATAAAATTCAAACCCTATTGATGCATACAAAACAATGTGGTGGGTAATCAGAAAGTATGTTTGACTGGAGACGTGTCAGCGTCTCTGTACTGGTGCTGGCTGTTATCACAGTAACAGTATACAGCACTGCCCCTGTACCGTTTTAAATAAAGTGTGGAAGAACGCTGCTTTGGGATTTATTTTTACTAGATGCCGACCATAGCTGCATGCATTTGCCACTCCTGTTGGCATTTAAGAGGACAGCATGTTGGATAGTTTGCTTTGTCAGCTACAGATATGTTTAAAACCCAATACGTCCGATACCCAGTTTGTTTAATATCACTAAAAATCTGCATCTGAACAAAGCCAGTGATGGTTGAGGGAGTTTTCACTGCAGTGCCGTTATAACAGAACAAGGCTGTTTATCTGTGGCTGCAGGGTCAGCTGTGCTCTGCTGCGCTGCGCCGCTGGTCAGCAGGTCCTTGATGGAGGTCAACTGGTGGCCACTGTGTCTATTAGCGGCTCAAATTACCGACTTCAAGCTAGTCCGGGGGCAGGAGTTGACAAACAAGTCAAGCTGGGAGTCAGAATAACTACAGCGATTGATCCCTGAATGTGTTGGAGTGTGTGCTTTGAAAACTAAGTTTATTCTGTAGTGTTTGGTCCCAGGACACTGAGTGGGAGTAAAGTAATGTCATATAAAAGTGATGCTTCACTCACATTATGAAGACAGAACCTCCCACAACTTATTTATTAGACTGTCTTGACTTCAGCCTCGGTTCACAAAGTCAGATCTTATTAAAGATTGTAGCGTAGATCAAATGTAGTGATAAAGACGAGTGTTAAGGATTCAGACTTATTAAATGAACAAGAATCCAGCATTAATTAGCTGAATCGTTACTAATATATTCTGTTTTGTATGAGAAAGGTGAACACAGAGATGCTTCTTGAATCACAATTAGCTTTTCTATTAAAGAAATACATTTGAAGCTACAGTCAGACGCTGGTTAGCTTAGCATAAAGGCTAAAGTTTACAAAATCTATCAGAGCATCTAAAGCTGCCTACAGTGGGTTGTGTGTTGGAATACTCCAGGAAGTCATTAGACCCTGCCAAGAAGGATTCTAGCAAGAAAACAGACATTATCTTTGAGTTCAGTATCAGTATTAACCCCCAATGTTGTCTTGTGCTATCGCTTTAGCTTTCTTCTTGGAGAAAACAGAGCTTAATTCTCATTTTTGAATGAATTCCACCTGAATGAACATGTACGCTATAAATAACCTCTCAGCTGAAAAGTCCTCTAATTTATAAATGTGTGGAAAAGTCCTCTCCAACATATGCTGGATGTGGAACTCCTCATCAGAGATTCTGTGTTGAAATATTACAAAACAAACAAAGTCTTTGGAAGCATCAAGCGGACTAAACAGGACTGGAGCACACTGAGCTATGATACAACAGAAGCAAGATCGGATAACATGCAGGATATACATCAATATTTATTACCAAATCTATCGTCACATTCCTGGCTTCTGGATTATTCTTAATGATGGTACTTCACTGCAGATGTCTTCTATATTTTCAGTAGGTCTGCAAAGGTTGGTAGATGAAGATTAGGACCAGGCTACATCTGTGAATAAAGCAGCCTGCCTCCACTTTAATACTTGATTGATTCTTCTATACTATGACTATAAGGAATGTAGCATTAGTCCGTTGTATGAAATTTAGTAGAGGTGCAGTTGGGAGGCTTTAGAACAGGTTCAATAACATCAGTGTCACTGACTCTTTGTTATTCACGCTCTGATGTAGAATTTAAATGAGGTGATATTAAAATTTTGTGTGAATGGAGCTGAACAGCACAAGAATTCTGTGTTGGAAAAGCTTCACAGCTCGACAAACTGCTGGTTCTTTTTTCTTTCCGTACATGTGAAACTCACAGCTTTTATGCCCACAGATGCCTGATGCAAATGTGATATCAGAGTGAAGCCACTGGATGGCAGCCAGGATACACCTGTGTGGGTACGGGTCCAGCTGCAGGCTTTCCTCCACTGATTTCACATGGAGCTACCTTCATGTCTGCAGGCATTTCTGGAATTCCAGTGAAGCAGTTTACTTTTAACACGCACACGTGTGAGAAGAAAACAGATCACAAATTCCTCCCGTTGGCAGCTCGCTGCATGTGTGGTTAGAAATTAAGGTTTTCTTGGCGTTCAAGTCTTTCTCTCTCCAAAGCCAGTCAGTGTTTTGTAAGCAGCAGCAGCAGCCAGAACGAGAAAAGCTTCTCACTGGCAGCAGCACAGGGCTGTAGGTAGACTAGACGGCTTCGACAATTTTAGGCAGAAATGTGAGGAGTGGTGTCGAGTAGATTCTAGTCCATTTGTATTAGGTGGTGGTTACACCGGAATAAGCACTGAGCACCTCGTGTTAATAATGAACTCCACATAATTCTAAAAAGGCAATTTGGAGAGGTAATGAAGGTAACTTTAGCCAAAAAGGACCTCATCTTCATTGGCCAACTTACACTGCAGTTCACACATTGTGCCGTGCTCAGGCATTTAATAAGCCTTCCAGCTCATGGATCCAATTTTACCCTCAACTTCAGGGATCATATTTCATTGTTAGACCACTACCTGAATGTTTCTTAAAGCATCCAGTTGGACACAGCAGTGCCAAACCAAGTCTGTCAGATGGCCAGGTGCTGTGATTATTCCTCCTGTTAAACCTGCAAAGTGAGAGATTCCCTTTAAAAAGCAACTTCAACATAAGTAATGGGAGAACAAATCCACATTCTGTGCAGCAATACATTCCAAGTTTATCTGAAACTAATGTGAAGCTTCGGCAGACAAATCGAGTACGTATCTGCCCCAAGTCAACCGAGTCCTTGTAGTTCCTCACCGACATTCTTTCTCTTTAGAAGACCTTTTTTCACACAGGAGGACGACTGCAGACATTTGACAGTGAACATGAACGGGATGAAATATGACAGCAATCCCTAAGTTAGGATTGTTTTAAAACAGATGCAAACCTATTATTCAGTCATCCCAGTTACCGTACCTGGACTGGAACATCCATCCATCCATCATCTATACACCGATTAATCCTCACTAGGGTCATGGGGGGCTGGAGTCTATCCCAGCTGACTCAGGGTGAAGGCAGGTTCACCTGGACAGGTAACCAGTCTATCACAGGGCTACACTTAGAGACAGACAACCAAGCACACTCACATTCACACCTACGGACAATTTACAATCACCAATTAACCTCAGCATGTTTTTGGACTGTGTGGGAGGAAGCCAGAAAGATCCCAGACGTCCTCACCGGGACGCGAACTGGCGACCTTCTAGCTGCGAGGCGATGGTGTTAACCACCGAGCCACCTTGCTGTCCAGGCTGGAACACGGCTCATAAAATGTCTGTAGGAGAGGAAGCATCCTTTCAAGTAAGTCGTAATACCAGCCAAATAAATCCAAACATCCTGCTGAAAACGGTAGTTTAAACAGGAAAATGTAAATGGTCTGAACTTCTATGCACTTTTCTACCTTAGTGGTCTTCAAAGCCCTTTTACAAGGTTTCCTATTGACTCACTGGTGACAGAGTTGCCTTGGAAGGTGTTTCTTGATATCTGGAGTAACTTTGGGTTCAGCCAGGGATTGAATTCGGTGGACAACTCGCTCTAACCACCTGAGCAACAGCCACCCATGTACTCTTATTATTAGATTATTATTAAGGCCAAGTCATGCTTTCTGTGTCTGGGTCTGCATGACTTCAACTTGGTCATCTGCTCTAGTCTGAGTCCAGCCCAAGATGTGTCACCACACAAACTGTCACCACTGCAAGTGTGCCAGGAACACAAATAGAGCTCAGAACAAATCCTCATCATGACCAGAGACTGTACAAGGAGAGTCTTCTGCATTCACTCCTCTATAATCCAGATTAAACTAGTCGCTGCCTGTCTTCTGTTGGTGCTGTGTTCACCAACTGTGCTCAAGAAACCCGAGGAATGATCACATGGTAGGAAACATTCAAACTCTCCTGGACCCAACCACTGGACTCTACTACCTGAGAAGCTGCTGTTCTTTCCAGTCCTTCATTCAGGCTGACGTGTCCAGTCCGAGTGCTTTCCTGAGGATTTTCTGCAGTAGAACAGCCATAACTTATTCTTAAACAAGATCAAACACCGACTCATTTCTACAGAGCACACACAGGAACCGCTTTCCTCAAACTCCCTCATCTCCTTAACTTGATCTAGGATCTATACCTTACCGACTTCCTACCTCTGCCGTCTCTATCGTACCGATAACTTTCCTAAAACTAAACAATATCCTCCATCTTCACGACTTCCAGACTTTAATATAAAGTCTGCTCATGAATTTCTGGTGGCTGTTTGAGTTTGATCTGGCCAAGATTTCATGATTTACACTTTTCATCTCTCCCTGGGTAAAAGCTGCTTTTTCAGAATTTGCTAAAAACAAATATTGAACATCACTTCTTTGAGGGGAAAAGAACTTTACTTTTATGGAGAGGTAAATGGTGGCGATGCTAGCTGCTGAACAAAGTCATGTTTTAGAGTTGGATTTGGAGATTTCATTCCTTCTGGTTCCATGTCTTTGGCTCTCTACGTTGGATCATTTAATTTTTAATGAACTTGAAAGACAGACAGATCAGGTGGTTATTAATCAGCGCTATAATGGATGATACCTTATTTATTGTAATGAATATTAACTTGAACAATAACGCTGCCATATTAAAGTTAAACTGTGAGCTTCTAGATGAGCCTATATTTGTTTACATCTCAGAAAACGAACGTATTAGATATTAACAGTTCCTTATTTTTGCTGTGTATTATTGGATGTACTGACAGAATTAGTCTAATGTGCATTATCTTGTAATTTTAAGAACTTTCCTTAAAAATGAAAGTAAATTAGTCACAATTACCAGATGACGTCTCAGACAACTCACAGTGCTTCCACAGAGGTCTAATTAAGCAGAATGATGAAAAACGCCTGTCAGAGCTGCCCACGGAGGTTTAGGGTGTGTGAGAATATACAGAATATCATCAGGAATAATGCAATGCTTTCCTTGTATTTTATTGCAGCCGGTGATTCAAAGAACTTTTTTATTCTAAGCAGCAACAGGAACAACCTTGTGGTCATCGATTTAATTCCACATTACAATGGAGAGACAGAACATGTGCACTTGTTAAGAGAAGCGCTCTTACTTTCACTTCTCTTTGCAGCTCTGAGGTCTTGGGAAGTTAAAACTTTGATTTTATAACCCGCCCCCTCACCTCACACTGTCTGACAAACAGACTCGCACACCAGCTTCCACATGCAGAGCCCAGAGGGTGAAGACGAGATGCTGGAGAACACCGCATTTGCAACCGGAGCAGACAGAGTTTGCCCGTCAGGATTTTCTACCAAATCCTTCAATTGAATTTGTCCGTCCCGCGAGGCGAAGAAGCTGCTCCCTTCCCAGTCCAATATCCCCGAGCAAACACTTGCGTCAGGTTTTTTTGGGGGGGGGTTTGTGTTTGCCAGTAAATTATGGCTATGATTAATTTAAAGTCAAAATGGGGTTCTGTAGCGCTTTGAGAAGGAACCGGTGTTCTGAATTAATTCAAAAGCTTTTCATTTGGCATCACATTATTATCCAGCTTGTTTGTTTTTTTGAGTGAGCAGCAGAGTTATTGATATGTTTGTTTTAAATTCTTTTTTGCTTTCTTCTGCTTTTAAAATGTTGTAAAACATAAATACTGATGTGCAAAATTAGACTAAAATAGTTCATTAAAGGGATGAAGCTGTGACTTTTGCACTGAAAATGGTATGCGGCCTAATGCAGCAACATTTATGAAGGATCTCCCAGAAGCCTCATTAAAATTTGCCTTAAAGCAGCTTCTGTTTGATAAGATTTTCGAGTCAAAGGCCTCCTATTCTCTGGGTAAAAAATAAATTCACAGCAAGACTGAAATCTCCATTTAGAGCTTTCACATGGCCGGCGCGCTGAGATGATACCGTCACTGCAGTCAGGTTCACTTATGGGACGGCAGCCGCCACCAGTTGGAAGTGATAGTGTGTATAATAGTCTGATTTGTATTAGCTCAGGAGAATGAAGCACAGCGTTATCAGTGATGTTCATTTCGCGTGCCCTTTCATTGTGCTCGATGTCTATCGGCAGCATTATTGACGAGTAAGAACATCACAGCTGTTCAGACTGGCGCGGGCTCTAAGCATCCCTCCATTTCATTCAGCCATGTTTACCTGAGCTGATATCAGCTGAGTGAATGCAATTGATTTCGGGGTTCTGCTTTTCAACGAAAGGGAAGTCTGCGGAAAGAGGATGAGACAGCAGCACCTTGCAGCAGTGAAGAGGAGGAGGAGGAGGAGACAGAAATGTGTGTGAGGGCGATAGAGACAGACAGATGGTGTTGCTGCACAGGAGCCTGCCCTAATGTAGTTTGGTCCAGCCCTTATCACCGCTGGCAACATTTTGGCACAATTTAAACAGATACAGGGAATAGTAAACACAGCCGGGCCCTGAAAGATTTATTACACATTTCACAACTAGCGTGGACACTGACACACACACACACACACACACACACACACACACACACACAAGAAAAAAGCGCCAAATTGTAACATGGCAGCTTAATACGGATTTGACTGCAGTTGAACATTAAATTTAAAATCGAAGCTTTTCAGCTGCACCGCTGCAGTTCGGCCGTCAGTCCGCTGCTTTTGTGTCGACTGAAATATTTCGACAATTATTCAATGAACTGCTGCTGACAGACATTTATGTTGAGTATCGGTGGCCCTGCAGTTCATCTCATACTTTAACCTGTCACCTTATATATATATATATATTTTACATTAACATGCAAAAAGAGGGGAAACTCTTTCTTATTTAACCATCTGGTCGTTAACATTCTCATTGTTGGGAGTCATTTCTCGTGAATCTGAGTTCAATATTCACTTTTTCTTTTAGCTCTGTTTTAGTCTTCACCTGTTCTTGGGGAAAACATGGAGCCCTCTAACTGTTGAGTTGGTCACTCAGAGTTTCTGTGAAAATATCTGTCATATGCTGGCTGGTGAAAATAAAGTGAGCTGTCAGGATGTAGACGGCAGAAACACAAGGAGAGCTGGAGCTCGGTTCAATTTAGGAGGGATTAACGTTATATTAAAAGGAGGAGGATTGAACATTTCTCGCGCTCCTCGTGAATTTAAGTTTTAATTGCAAGTGTGGCAGCAGGTAACACGTTGAAGTACGGTGTCTGAAAATGTACATTTTACTAAAAAAATGAATGAGGAATAAATCAGGAATGGCTGTTATTAAGTTAGCAGTTAATAACTTAATTCAGTTTGTACCTAATAATGTCTAATCAAAGATGTATAATAAAAAATAATTATTTATTTAAAAATAATGGAGTGATAGTATATTAGTAAATCATTAGGTAATGATTATTTCTTAATTATCTGTAAAGTATGAGACATGAGTTCCTGATTAACTTTGATCCAGTAGTAAAAGTAGATTAGTGATTACTCCTCTTTATGTGTCGCAGTGTGAATGCATCATACAGAGCAGTTACCTGGTAGCGCCTCATTACTTTCATCTTTTTTTTAAATAATGATGATTGGGCTGTTGCAGGAATGCCAGCATATTGCTGGTATGTTGTTTAGGTACATTAATTTTATTTTTTTATTATTGAATTATTAGATAGCGACTTGGTTTGTGAGTATTTAAATCCTCCATACATTTTATTTAAAGTTGCATGTTTGTGCTTCTCCACACAGATCCAGGGTCAAATTTTTTATACATATTCAAATTGGTAGAATCTCTGTTTCTTCTAAAGATGTCTGCATCTCTAATGTACCAGGAAACTGGAATAACAACATCTATTGTGATCTGAATATTACAGTGAAAATGTTTGTTGAGAATTTTGTAATTATTTTGCTCAATGTTTGTATCAGTGTTAATTAGGAATGAGTCATGGAGAAAGTGGGCAGTGTGATTGATTTGGAGATAACAACAAATCATTATCTAATGATTCACAAGTTTAGCATTTAGCTGTTTGTCTCACAACTAATCATTTTATCTGTTCTATAGTCCTGGATTAGGACTTATAGGGGAAGTGCTTATAAATAACTCAAACTTTCCTCATGTTCCTGGATATGAAGTTTTCTTTAGTAACTACGCATGGTTCTGTTTATTGTCTTGTAACGTAATATCTGACTGGCATTTGAACCATTAGTGAATTACAGGATAAATCCAATAAAGACCTCAGTAAGTTACAGCCAAAGAGTCAAACGACAAAGACAAAAGATGGTGGGTGAAGTAAATCTGAGTCAGTTTTTAATCATGTGCGCAACAAATAGTTGGACTTGTTGACCACTGACAGTTCATATCTGGTCAAAGGATTTGAGTCATGGAGGATTTAAATCCACTACTTAATTCCAGGATAACAATTCAACCCACCACTACTTTGAGTGACGCTACATCCTTTGCCTAGCCCCACCCACAGGGACTGTGATTGGTTTAAAGAAATGCAAACAGACCAATTGCAGAATGATGATGCAGTCAGGCCATTGTGTTGTACAGAACAGACTATCTCTAGAGAAAAAACTTTAGAAAAACAAAATTAGGTCCAAAAGTAGAAACTCAATTAAACATAAGTGAATGTATCCAAGCTTACTGGCCAACGATCATGGACACTAAATCAAGTACACCTGTGATGTCCAGTGTAGTTATTACATGAGTATGAACCCCTATGGACTGCATGTCTGCATCATCTCTCCACACGGACAAGAATTGCTGGAGGAACTGAATAATCTGATTCTGAAACATATACAAATAATGCAAAGACTGAGCCATAGTGCCACCAGTCAGAGCTGCAGTGGCCCTCCTCCAAAAATCACTCCACGGACAGAGCACTAGTTGGTCTAGCTCTGAAAACCAGAACCAAATGCTCCAGATTGATACAAGCAATCAACAGAAATTGGAGTTTTTGTGAGAGCTTAGACAAGATAGAGGATCCATATGAATGTCATCCAATAGACAACCAGCAGAGAGCGTTGCTTGCACAAAACTGCAAGATGAAACTTTGCAAGAAGCCTGATGAATATCGTGAGCACATTGTTTGGTCAGAGGTTCAGCCTATTTGTCATGAACTGGACCAGGATGACCACAGTGAATGCATGATCCTCACAGTGAGGCACAGAGGAAGGAGTGTGACGATATGGAGCTGCATGAGAACAAACGCTACGCTAGGAGATAACATTTATAGATGGCATCATAAATACCTGTTGATATACCAAAACACTGGCTGACAAGATGACGCCCAGTCTGCAGATGGTTGGCAGAAGAGAAGTATTTCCATCCATCCATCCATCTATCCATCCATCCATCCATTATCTATACACCACTTAATCCTCACTAGGGTCATGGGGGGCGGAGCCTATCCCAGCTGACTCAGGGTGAAGGCAGGTTCACCTGGACAGGTAACCAGTCTATCACAGGGCTACACTTAGAGACAGACAACCAAGCACACTCACATTCACACCTACGGACAATTTACAATCACCAATTAACCTCAGCATGTTTCTGGACTGTGGGAGGAAGCCGGAGAACCCGGAGAGAACCCACGCTGCACGGGGAGAACATGGAGACTCCACACAGGAAGATCCCGGGTGTCCTCACCGGGACGCAAACCGACAACCTTCTAGCTGCGAGGCGAAGGTGCTAACCACTGCTCCACCCTGCAGCCCATCAGAGTTTCTAAAGAACCAAAAAAAAGAGAAAACTGTGACCTGGTAAATTATGTCGCCAGACTTGAATGTGAGAGAAAGCCTCTTGGACATTTTCAGGTTGAGCGATGCCACTCCTCCAGCAAAGAGCAGCTATAAAACAACTATAGTCTGTAAAGAATGCAGAACATCTCTCCAGAAATGTGTGCAGCACTGGCATCCTCCATGCTGAGGAGGATCAGCATGGATCAGAAATAAAGGTGAACATACGAAGTGTTGAAAAAACACAATATTGAAATCGGAGGGTTTTTTGATTTGCGTGGAGTTCAAGCTGTGAAGCTTGTACAGTCCATCGAAGCCATTAGTTTGGAGTAAATACTCTACGATTCAACCAGGAGGCTCTGCAATTATTAAGGTGATACGACTTTTTGAAGCGATGTTACACACTATGGCAGACTTTTACAGCGTCTAGATCTCCTGCTGGGTTTTCTTGACAAACAGGCCTTTATCTTCTGAACAAAAAAGCAGTGTGTAAAAGGACTGCTAATAATAAACTGCTGCTAGTACGGCTCGTGTTAAAGACCCTGTACGTGTCGTCTCCGTTGCACAGTTAACCTTTGCCGGCTGTGTACGACTCCTCAGTCTGATTTATACGTACTCAATATGTCAATTCAGCCCACGATACAAAATGTCAAAACATATTGAACAGAACTCTGATGAAGCAAGGTCATCTTTTATCAGCCACATTAAAAGAGATCATTTCCTGCAGGGGGGAAAGAAAAAAAAACAAAAAAACGAGCGCTGCTGTATCGCCTGTACAGATTGCTCTTGTATGTTCCTGGAGGCATAGTTTGCCATCAACAGCAGATATTTATAGCTGTCCACCGACTCCATTTCCTTGCCTTCGATTATAGTGGGTGGCAATCCTCTAAAACGTATTGCTTTGTCCTTAGCTTTTTTTTTAACATGTTCAAGTCGCAGAAAGAATTCATCCCAGCGTGGCGAAAAGTCATCAGTAACATGGCCGCATCCATCCGTCGCCTCCGCCGTAAGAAGGATCCCTGCAGTCCACAAAATGACTTCCACAAATTTGCAGCTAATCTTTTCTTTACACTAAATCGCTCCCGAGTCATAAGATATTCACAGGAAACTGCTGTTCTTCTCCTCAATGGCAGCAGATTTTTTTTACTGATCATTATGTTTTATGGGTCTTTTTGCTCCATGTGCTAATGTTACCATACATGGTTTTACGAATATTATCATCTGATTCAATTTCTAACGCAGCGCATGAGATCAGTCTAACTGCAGCACTAATAATCAGATCCCGGCTTCATGACTTAATAAGTCTTCTATCATTTATTCTAACTATCCACCCAGTTACATAATCTACTATATAAATGTCCCAGCTGATGTTAAAAGCTATTTATATTAAGTTGTGTAAGCATAAAGAAAAAGAAATACAATAACACCCACTTAAGAGAAACCACGGGGTATCTGTATTATACAACAGATGTGTGAGGATTAGGCTTCAAAAAGAAGCCGATTGAGTTCTGCGACATACAGCCATGTAAAAACACCGATAAAAAGAAGTCTTAGTTAGTAAACTTATGTATTTCCAGTCACCATTTTTTTTGTTGTTAGGAAGTTTTTGCACATTTTGAATTTGCACATTAAAAGTTATACGTAAATCAATAAAAGTAAAATGTGACCAGGCTCAGATGATGCGTAAATCACATAATTTATTTACGGGTCAGTCCATTTCCAACCATCACATTTTTAGAACAATTTCTGTAGATTTTCATAAAGACATTTGGGGTTAGCACCATCGCCTCGCAGCAAGAAGGTCCTTCCCTCTGGCAGGAGATTTAGAGCGCCAAAGGCTCGATCCAGCAGGATAGAAACACTCCTTCATAACACAAGCCACTGCTGAACTGAACTCAGATTTTGGAGGATGACAGTTGTTTTGCATTTGTTTTCTCTGCTGTTGTGTCCATTGTAGTGTCCGGATGTGATCAACTGTGATTGTGTTCTCTGTGTTTTTGGGCTTCTTGCCTGCCTGCAGAGCAAATTTCTCCTCAGGGGACAATAAAGTTAAGTTAAGAAGGTTGTCGGTTCACGTTCCGGTGAGGACACCTGGGATCTTTCTGCGTGGAGTGTTCTCCCCGTGCAGCGTGGGTTCTCTCCAGGTTCTCCAGCTTCTGGGCTGGAGCCTATCTCAGCTGACTCAGAGTGAAGGCAGGTTCACCTGGACAGGTAACCAGTCTATCACAGGGCTACACTTAGAGACAGACAACCAAGCACACTCACATTCACACCTACGGACAATTTACAATCACCAATTAACCTCAGCATGTTTCTGGACTGTGGGAGGAAGCCGGAGAACCCAGAGAGAACCCACGCTGCACGGGGAGAACATGGAGACTCAGAAAGATCCTGGGTGTCCTCACCGGGATGCGAACCGACGATCTTCTCGCTGCGAGGCAATGGTGCGAGGCAATGGTGCTAACCACTGATCCACCCTGCAGCCCCCAAGTAGATTAAATTTCTGCAAATTCAAAATGGTTTTCCAAATTTAACCCACATTTTAAATGTATTTTTTAAATATGGGCATATTTAGCATTTAGGCTCTACTTTGTGGGCATAAGCTTTGGTTTGGAGAAGACTTGTTATGTAGCTTTATGTGATTTTTTAAGGGGGGGAAACTATCCCTGTGAGGAACCGTGGAGTTATTTTTTAACAAGGTTATGTCCTTTAGCTCACACATAAAGCAGGTCTTCTTTTACACAGTGCTGTCAAAATCAGGAACATCCTGTCTCAGGGTGAAAAACTAGTCCATGCATTTGTAACCTGTAGGCTGGACTGAAGAAAAAATAAAAAAATGAAGCCAAAACAGTGACTGACAGCTGGTAAAATCTTCCACACAACTGACTGACGGTTTCCATATCACATGTAGTCAGTGTTAAGATAAAAACATTGATTAGTTCAACCTTAAACGCACGCAGCTTTGTGACTTAAGAGACGGACGAGTATGGGGAGAAAATATTTACCATATCAGCTGGATAGTAGAAGAGGAAATATGTCAGTGTAGGTGCATGATCAGATTCCATTAACAGTTCACAACAACAACATGTTTGTTTCCTGGCAGCTCGTGTGACAGCTGAACTGACTCGTCACCTCCTGCTGTTTCCCTGAAAAGAGTGACAAGTAAACATGTCTAATGGCACCGAGTAGTTGGTTATATTTATGATGTTTATCTATATTATACATATGCTTCTGCCGGATGGTTTGTGTTTTACCGCTGGCCGCGCAGTGCGCTTCACGTGAAAATGTTTGCGACGTCCGAAACTAATGGAGTGTTTATTAAATTTACACGGTGTGAGTTGGAGGAGTTGATTTATGCCAGAGACAGGAAATACCGACCAATGACTGATCTATTAGAGCACATCAGGAGCTGAACTAGCAAAACTTGTGAGACTAGAATTGTACTTCCAATTGTTCATCAGTTGTGACAGTGATCAAGAAATTACTGGAGAGCTGCCTCTTGTCCATTAGGAGCAAAGGAGGAGATAATTAAGAATTGTGAGTGCAGTTTGTTTCCTGTTTCCACACAGCATCATTTCCTAAACTTTCACTAGGAGCTCGTGATTATACCTCAGACAGTGAAAGAAAACATGAGGCTGAAGCGTTACATGAAATTATTGGGGATTAATTTTGTCTGGGAGCAAAAACTTCATAAAGTGTGTGGCTGCAGTCGTGCCGTCTCATGGGGATGACAAAGGAGTCTGTAAAAGTGCTGACAGAACACCTCCAAGTGCAAGAAAAGTGGTTTTTACTTCCTCTTTAATGGAATTTTTATCCCATTGAGGTTTCATATTTGTAAAACTTTCCCATGGCCTATAAAGTAAGTTGTCTCACTCTAAGTCTACAGGCTGAGTGTTTTTAGTTTGCTTTATGACACAGGCTTGTTTCTTCATCCACAGGTTCTTCAGGGGGTTTAAGTCAGTCGATAAACCTTATTTCTAGCCTGATTTAGTCGTTTCTTTATCACTTCTGATGTGTGTTTGTGGTCATGTTTGTCTGGAACACCCAACTGTGTCCAAGAACCAACCCTCAGGTTGATGATTTGAGGTTTTCCTGAATAAAGTCGAGGTAATCCTCTTTCATTGTCCTACTTACTTTGTGTAAAGTAAACTAGTGTCACTGGCACCAACAGCCCCAGAGAATAATACTACCACCACCATGCTTGGGGTTTATCTGACCACAGAAGTTTCCTCCAAAAGGCATTTTCTTGGTTCATGTTAGCGTCAGAAACCTTTAGTTTAGTTTTAAGGTGCTGCTTCTAGAGGAAGAGCTTCCTTCTCATCCCATGGCAATATAAACACACTTGGCTGTGGACAGATTGCCACAGTGGCACAACTGTACCATGCACTTTAGACTTACAAACAATTGTTTGCACAGATGATTTTGAGATCTGCAGCTACTTTAAAATGGCTTCAAGTAACTTTCCTGACTTTTTTTTTTCGTCAATAATTTGCTTTTTCAGGTTTTTGTTGAGCTTCTCGAGCTTCCACACTGTAGTGCTTGTGGCTGAGTTTACTACATGCATCAAATGGTCCCTGTTTAAATTAGCTTAGAGAAGTCAGCAGCTCTAGTCAACTGTAATCACTCATAAGAAATTAAGATAACATGCAACTAAGAAAATTTGATGAACACAATTTTCTACATCGCCAAAATGGATAATTTTATTTGCTGTGTGTATACTTTTGACCGAGCAGAAATTGTCTTTGTGTGGATGGCAGACGTGGAGTTTCTGATGTGGTCAAAGGAATTCATTTGGTTCCACTTGTTGAACTATTTAAGGAGCTCACTGTCTATAAGAAAGATGTAACTCTAGTATTTTTGTTTGAGAGAGGCCAGATTCTGAGGTTTCTGTTGCAATAAATTGGTATTGTTTGTGTTTTGAAGGTCATAACAGTTTTTACTAGTTAAATGTGACTCACTTGTGGGACACTGCTCGTTCTAATGCTGTCATTTTTCAATGATAATTGACATAATGTTTTTTTTTTTTGGATCAGTGTTTTTTGCCCAAAGAAAAGTACAGACGCAGGTAAAATGAGAGTCTGAGGAGTACTACATTATAACTCCATAACAATGCAGAAATGGATGCACATCAACCATTCGTTGATGTTATTTGCCCATCATTTGTGTCCACACTGATCACGTCTTACTGTAATCTCCTCCATGGGGTAAAATAATTTGAGTTGACTCATCAGGTTGATGAGTTGGCTGAATGCTCTGGTGTCCAGCAGAATGCATCAGGATAACTGTACCTCATCATGCAGCAGGCTAAGGATGATGCATGTTGTAAACCAGACAAAGTAGGTGCTAAATTGCTGTGAATTAAACCGATTTTTTGTACGTTAGATTAGCCGGAAGCAATTACCATGAGGGTGATTCATACAAATGGGTGTCATTCAGGCCTTATCCTTTCAGAAGAGAAAACAAGTTCCTGATTTAATTTGTGATGGTTGAGTCTGATAGAGGATTTGTTTGCTGTGGGGAGTAAACACACTTCAAACACGCCACACACACTCTCCCACCTGAGGTACAACCGCAGTCATTATCAGGCGCCGCTCGCTGACAAGGACATGGTTTGAGTTCAACCCTGTCACAGACAACACGGATATGCATATGCATGTGATTATGCAAGTAAGCAGGGGTAATTGCAGTTCTGTCAAGCTATTCATGCGGCACGTCTCTCTCGGTCATGACTTGCAGGTAGAAAATTAATCTGAAAACCTAAACCATTTGTCTTCGTGACCATGTCAAGATATGAATTTGGTGGCAGTTAGCCTCCGAATAAGGTTTTAATGACAATCGTGACAGGAATTTGTATTTTTTCTCCCACTCAACAATGAACATTACTTGCACGTTTCTTATAAATAACAAACTAATGATGTTGATTTTAGGCTTGAATATAAAAATTGCTGACATTTCTTTGTTAAATGGGTGTTCTCACAGTATATGTCCACATGTTACAGAATTATTATTAAGGTGGCTGCATGTAAACCTACTTTTCCAAGGAGCTACTTGTGGCCATATTATATACATACAAGCACACACAACGCTGTCAGTGCTGCAAATCAAACATACATGTGTAAGTAAAGAGTGAAACGAATGACTCGCAATCAAAGAGCTTTGTGTGCATGTCTCATAAACTCAAGACATAAAATCTGTATTTTAAAGTCTGAGATGTTTATGGACCAATATTGCTGCTGAAATGTGGATAAAGGCAGATGTTTAGACGTTTTGCAGAGAGCGCCTGTTTAAACAATATTTTTTCATTAAGAAATGGCTTTGAGCCTTCGTCTTGTTTGGCGTGAGATTTATCTGGGCAGTGTGAGACAGAGCCTGAAAGCATGAGAGCTGGCAACGTACGGCTCAGTCATCCTCATACATGGGAATACGTACGTTAGAACATTGCCATGTGTGTGCATTGTTTCTTTGGTCTTCATTACCAAATGCAGTCAAACCCACGGATGACATTGTCCAACATTCAATCTGGAGAGACTGTCTATTTCCAGTGGCAGCAGTGGGAGTGCTAAAAATGAATTTGTAATGTTTTATAAGTTGGAAGGAAACACAGCAGCAAACGGAGCAAATTCAAAGGCCCAACAGAGAAGCTGTTGACTCAACAACTATCTCCTCCGCAGATTTGTTATAATATGTTGTATCCATTCAGTCCTTCTGGCTTCTCACAGAATCACTCTCCATTGACTTTTCTTCCTGGCAGATGAAGATTCGCTCTTTCATGAGCACACTGAAGAACAGCAGGGCCTTTGATTAAACACTACAACAGAGCAGACAAAGTCTCACAGAGAACAATCGAGAGACGACGATTTGAACAGATGATTTGCATACAGAGAAGAAGAAGAAGTGTAGAATCACAGTGAGGATAAACAGGTCTACAGTCTGCAGAAACGGATGAAGATGGAATGAAAGGGAGGAGGTGTGTTTGTTTGTGTGTGTGGGTGCGATTGTTTAAAGGCTCCTGGTTGGGCTGTGACGTGCTGGCTGGGTTAGAGTTGGGCTTCCTGGCAGCAACCTGCAAACATGCCTCTGTGCTGTAAAACGGCAATGAAACAAAAAGCCCCGTGTGAAATGATAAACCGTCTGATGAAGAAGCATTCTGCACTACAGCAGTGAAATCAAACATTCAGAGTTAACATACTGTACGCTACTTTTTTGTGTGTTACTGGCCAAAATTAATGACTTTGCACTGGATGGGAGACACATTTCAACCAAAACTGAGCATCTTAATGTCCATGAAGGTAGTTTTTTGCAGCACCTTCATGTTCGACTACATAAGTTTTACTGAGTCATGTTTTACATCGACGTGGGCTGGAAGGGTGCCGCGCAAAAACGACGCCCTTCCTCCAAAAGAAGCACCTTAAGGTTCAACTGAAGCTTGTTGTTGATCAAGTGGGCCAAGAAAAGATCTTCTTGAGGAAAGTTCTGTGGTAGAATGAAACAAAAGTTGTGCTATTTGGCCAAAATAAGCAAGCATGGCGGTGGCAGCATCATGCTCTGTGGCTGTTTTGCTGCCAGTGGAACTGGTGCTTTACACAAAGTGAAGAAGTGGAATCACATCTTTACTTTGTCATATGTCCAGAAGACCTACAAAAAAATCTATGAAAGAACCTAAATGCATGATTTTATTTTGGTGCCAAAGATGCACGAGTGTCAATGATTCCATCATGAAAAAATCTGAATTATAGGAGTCATTGGAAACTTCAGGATGCAATCATATACATGGTCTTTATACGTGTATGTAAATGCTGTACATGTACCCATTAAAGTGGCAAGTCAATGCAGCTATTCAGTTCTAGTTATGCAGTTTGAAAGATTAGCTGTCCTCACCTAGTTCAGTCACATGTCTGTGTGGATTCTCAGTGGTGCAGGTCATGGTGTTCCCCTTAAGCATCAGGAAGCTCTAACTGCCAGGTGGGAAGTTCCAAATACCTATTTAATGCCATCTGTAGATTATTAGTCACCCTAAACTCATGACTCAAGCTTTCACTGGTGGTGAAGCTGCCTGTGGAGGGATGTCAGGGCGGACAGGTGGTGTTATGAGCCATCTCTCATGTTTAGGGATGGCTGTCGTAGTTTAATATGTAATAGCCGGCTTCTATAACTCCTCTCAAACCAGGTCGTCTCTTTTCAGAAAATGCACAGTTCTGTCCCTTTAGTTTAGATGTAGGTACACTGATGAGTCTCGTCCTGACTCCAGCACTACTGCCTTGTGTTATGCACCTGTGGACTGGTTGTGTAGTCTCCACAATATACTGGTCAGTCTCAGGTTATTATTGAGCCATGACTAATGTGAAATCTGGGTGAGTAGCACCCCACAGGTGGCCTTTAATAAGTACCTGGAATTCCCCAGCAGTCACTTAGAAGTGAGGAAGCCTCTTGACTAAGAGATGAATAGTCTTCAAGAACCAGCACTTTATTTACTTTCTTTCTTTATTTGTGGTTTTGAGTGAAATGTCTTAAATGTCTGTTGATGGATTAATGGCTTGCATTCAGCTCCCAATATGAGCACATAAATGTGAGCCAAAGCTTTTACGTTTTAATTCTCTGCTTCTTATTTGTACAGTGCACTGGGCTCTCAGTGCTGCCAAAGTGCAATATGACCTACAGCTAAATAATATTCCCATGCATACAGCTCCATGTTAGTCCTGTTTTTTTTATTTATTTATTTTAATATTAGTTTTGAATTATATAATTTTTTATAAAGATCTGTTGACTGCAAATAATGGAAAGCATTCTGTTAGGGAAATGACTGACTGTATACTAATACCTGGAGGTGGACAACATTAAAAGTAGAAGCAACAAAAAAGACTAATTAGCCTAGATTAAAGTTATATTACATTGAAGCTCGTCATGTTCAGTTCAGCTAGCCCTGCTGCCTTGCAGGGCACCCAACCCCAATGTCTGTTCCTACAGGTGGTGCCCACTGTGCGGTGGTCCCATGTAGCGTCTTCAGGATGGGCAAGACCAAGCCCAATACTAGGCCACCAGAAGCTCATCGGAGAGCTCCCCTCCCAGGCCTGGCCCCAGAAGGAGGCCCAGGTCTCCCTATTCCAGGTACGATGGCGACACTTCTTGATTTCAGATTCATATAGTCTTTGAATCACGCTTATTTTTTCTCTCCGGACTTGAAACAACTTGTCTTGGGAGACCCCAGCATGGGGTTCTGTCCCCAACATCAGCTCACAGGATCACAGGGACACACAAACCCCTCCACCATAATGAGGCAGCGATTCTTTGGGTGGAAAATAAACATCAGCAGCACAGAAGTTGCTGTACTATAATTACAGTAGTTTACGGTCTAACGATTGCCATTTGAAGGAAAAGCCATGAGAAGCAATAACAGCACATTGCTTGTGTCAGTGAAGCAAAGTAGCTCTTAATAAAAACTGTGTTCAATAGTAACTGAGAGAATCCAAATCTGTTTCACCTTCAAATCCTGTTTTGTCCATTCATGTGAATTTGACATGAGAGTTTCTGCTCTTTTGATTTGGACAAAATAAATTTCTCAAAATTCTTGAGTTTTACTAAACACATGAATGTGCTCTCCAGACATTACAGTACGACCATTAACGTGAATGTGTGATTAAGAGATGGAGAATTTTTAACTTAGCATGCACGTGTCTGTGGGTAGATGGTTGATGATTAGCATCATGATAAAAGTAGTAATCACCCTGCCAGGAAACTGGAGGAACAGTGGTTGCTGTTTTTAAAAGTGGTGTGTTCTTGTATGTGTGGGTTCGCAAACAGATGACATTTGTGTGTATCTCTCATCAACACCCCCTCGCCCAACTGTCTGTCCATCAAGATGTTCGGTGGCACACGACTGAGTGTGTGTGTGTGTGTGTGTGTGTGTGTGCGGCCTTTGGACCGCCGCATGTCGCATTCTACTACAGCAGAGCGAGTGCGTGTGATGATTGCGTACACGAGCTACCGAGCATGTGTGGCATCTTAAATTAGACAACGTCCTGGCTGCAAAACCACTCAACCCTGCCAAACACAGCGTGGACAGCGCCATTCATGTGTGGCAGACTATGATGACAAGACACGCACACACACACACACAAGCAGACACGGTGACTCATACATCTTAATTAGAAGCTAAGCAGCAGCGTGTTAGCATTAGCAAAGAGTGGCGAGCCTGTCACTGCAGGCAAGGTGCACGAATACAAGCACAGGCACACACACATTTATGCGTATCAAGGAAATTAATGGCCCAAAGTCCAATTAGTTCACTACCTAAGGAATTTGCAGATGCGTGAGTGCATGTGGGTCCGTGTGTGTGTGTGGGTGTGTGTGTGTGTGTGTGTGTGGGTGTATTGCCTTGGCCTAGTAAAGCCAGCACTCCTAGCACGATCTGAAAAACTTTATTAAGTATTGTTTGCTTTAATGGTGTCAGTGGTCGGAGGCATTTCCAGAAGTTCAGGAGACACACAAACTTTTGTGCCCACACACACACACACACACACACACACACACACAAACTGATGGTGGCATTTGGTTGGAGTCGCGTGGGGGTTCTGAGGAGGGTTGGTGGTAACGGAAGTTTACTGACATTCCCGTTGCTATAGGGACAAAGTGACCTTAAACAGCCTGTGGTGAGGGAGGTATAGGGGAGTTTCCGGTGACTGATCAGCTCACTTTAACGTCAAATACTCCACACTCACACACAATCGTGTACCCAGTCGCTGAGCAAAGTATTCTGACCATGAGACAGCATTACACATCAGTTCCTATTCCACTTATTCACCACTGCTCCTTCTAATCTTCCTCTATCATGAAATCCTCTTTTTTCTTCTTTCTTCTTTCCTCCTTTACCAAGACTTCTTCTTGTCTTGATTCAATCCTCTATTTTTCTTTTGTTGTTTTTCTTCCCTTTCACAGCCTCCCTGCACCAACCATCACGCAACCCAGAGCTGCCTCCTCCTGTCGTCTATGTGTCTGACATGCCAAGTTACCTGAACACACTCGTTGCATTTGGCATTTCATTGCACTGCATGTAGTTGCAAATAATGTTTTTTTCCCCCCCCTCATTTCAATAGGGACATGAACGTTATGATAAAATATGATACAGCATTTGGTAATCAACCTTTTCACCATGGTACAGTAAAAAATAAAAATAAATAAATCAGACTGAATTGGGCAGGTATTTAAAGGTTGATAAGGATGTACTTTATGACGCTGGTACATGAGCTACGATTGAGATTGCAACAGTAAATTTGGCTTAAGGCAAAACTCCAGGGGACGACAACCTACGAATGTAAAATACTTTGAAGAGCAGATTTCCATAGCTCTGTATGTGCAATACCAATATACCAATAACTTGTGGAAAGTGCAGATTGTTAGCCACCATCCTTTAAGTTGATTATAAAATCTTGACTATTAGGAAGTCTATTTGGAGAAGAGAGCACCATCTATAGTGCAACTAGCCAGGGTCGGTTTCCAGATTGTCTTTCCTCGAAGGGTTTCCCAGATTATGCAAGAAGCCTGTTCCAGTAAGTCTCCAGCCACTGCAACATCATTAGCTGCTGGAAAAGCACGTTTTTGCAGCGTTGTGGGAAACATTGCCCGACTGGAAGAGGCCACTGCTGTCGGCAAGTGCTGTTGCTATGGGGCTTCGGAGGGCTGCCTGGTCTGCAGCAATGTTTAAGACGGGTGATATGCATCAATGAAACATCCACATAAATGCCACGACCCAAGGTTTCCCAGCAGGGCGTTGCATTGTAATGAGATGATCAATGTTATTTACTTCACCTGTCAGTGGTTTTAGTATTGTGCCTAATCTGTGTGTTTTGTTCACCTTAAGCAGCAGCGTCTTCTACACCACATGCACCCCATTTACTGGGAAAACAAATGGAATTATGCATTTGGGAAATAACCTTGTGTCTTGTATTACACAGAAATCTTAAGCCTTAATGGGCCCAGCATCCTCCAGTCTATCAAGAATTATTTCAACAGATGGATGGCCTTGCCATTGTCTCTGTGGGCTAAAGCTGAGATATTGCAACGCAAGACAAATTATCAATTGACTTTGTTGTGGGAATTTGCCCATTTTATTAAACGCAAAAAAAAACCTGAAGCACTTTGCTGGGTCATTAGCAGGATAATATTGTAAACAATATGGAGAATTAAAGCACATAATTGCAATGGGGGAGAAGACCTCACTCCTCTCTCCCTAAAGAAGAACGGGAATGAAGGCGTTTTTATATCATGACAATAAACACAAACTTGTTTCCTGCTGGCTCGTTATAAATATGTCAGAAGTGTAAATCTGACCATACAATTTTCCACAAACATCAGAGTCAAACATTCTTTACGTAGAATCTATTCCTATAGAGAAAATTAAGGCATCCCCTTGGAAATACCTCAGTTACGTTCTATAATTTGACCAGGGAGCATCTTTAGACTGAAACTTCAAACCTGACAGAACCTGAGATTTCTGTATTTGACTCATTTAACAGACACATCTCACATTGCCATAAGCAGCAGTCTACAACCTGACATATAAATAAATGATGACCTGGGAGCTCAAAACTCATCTTACTTTTACCAGCTTGAGCCCACAAACCCATTTCCTGAGTAAACAGCTGGGAATGGCTGAAACAATTGCCCACAACCACTACTATGGAATTTCATTGTATTTTCATGTACATTGACAATAAAGGCACCTTTATCTTTATCGTTACTCGTGGACAGCACCAAAATAATAGCACTTGTAAGGACTTGGCATTGCAACAGTCCTACAGCTCTTTAGCGATAAAATCGTACAATTTCAACAACTCAAAAACCACTTTGACCTTTTTGGTTTCTCCTTTTAAACATATGCACATCTATCAGTCGTTATAAATAAGTAACACAAAGAATCCAAGTGGGTTTTTTATCATCGTGATGGAAGATGTAGGACTTTTTGCACGTATGCCTCTTGTCCATGCAACCGAGTAGGTACGTGCTGAAGCTGATTTGGGAGCTTACACCAACTGGATTCATCACTACAGAGGATTCTTTGCTTTTTCCTTTCCTATTTAGCCAGGCCGAATGTTACCACATGAGGTGCTGCAGCCAGACCAAACTAAAAGGCAGAAAGCAGTCCAATTTATTTTTTCTTACATTTTGCATTTGCTTTTGTATTTTTGTAAAAAAGAAAAATATATTTTCCTGGTAATCTCCTGTCGGGCATATAAAGTGTTATATACAAGACACAAGTGTTCCAAATATTGCACTTTAGAAAACATGTAATCCACTGTTTTTCATTTGTTTGCCATTATTTATATTGTGTATATCTGAATACATATACATACACAGGTCTAACGGTCTTTTACAACTGGCTACAGTGTAACACTGAAAATGCAAGAAAAACATAAAGCTACTGACAAGATATTCATATCAGTGGTTTCTGGTGGGAACATTGGTGTTTTGGTTGGTAGAAACATTTATTTGTATGCAAAAAGAGAGATAAAACTGTTTAAAATGCATCTAGAAAATACAGGGTTTCTCTGCACATCGTCTAGCAAAACACAACTGACACATGTGCTTCTCAGCTTGAGGACAGCAGACTTCCAGAATACAAAGCGGTGCTAAAGCACAGCTCTCAATTCAGGGCCTTCTATTGTGCAGAGAGACTCATGTTTTAAAAGTACTGCCTTCATCAGAGTCAAAGTGGACAATATGAGGCAAACTAATAAATTTAACCTAACCCAGGTGTATGAATGACTTTAGGAGAAGTTTATTTTGCTGTGTTTCTGACATGGCGTCGGGGTTGTGGCACTTAGAGACACACGAACGCAATTCCCACCTTTGAATCTATTAATAAATAGATCTGAAATCCCTGTTCAATCAGTTATTAAACGACAGCAGTGCAGCAGGCTGAATACATTTGTTTGCCTCGTGTTTTGTCCAAGTACTTCATGAAATGGCAACTGGATTTCTTTTAGAGTCTTGCAGGCCTTTCATCCAAGAGGCTTCCTCAGTTCTAGCTGTTGGTAGAACGTCCCAGATACTCTCACCCACAAATCACACGGCTCACGGCCCATTCACGACCCAAAACTCACATGCTGCGAGGTGTTAACGGTTGTGAAACAGCTTGGGAAGAGATTTCAGGACTTAATTTACCTGACTAGTGGTGTCATAAACACCCTCCTCTGTTTAAAGGTGGTTGTTTCAGTTCAACAGAGCTTTTGTTGCTCCTCTCTGAAACCATCTGTCTGATAAGGTGTCCCTTATCCTTCAGACTGCAGGCGGACTGCTGAGTCTTGTCCTGAGTAGCCGGCTCTCCTGTGTTGAGCCATGCGCTTGTTGAGTGGTTGTTTAGTCTCCGTTATATATAGATGTGTTTGGAACAATTCTACTATTTCATTTTGCAGACGCTTTTATCCAGAGCGAGTAGACACAACACAAGCAAGGATCTCGTCAGGAGAAAACAACCTGGATAAGTGCCACAGAACAAGTTCAAGTGTGATAGGACGCTGATGCCGACAGCAGGCTGTGTTGGGGGTAATGGCAGTTCGGCAGCACACCAACTGCAAGAAGACACTTAGAAACTGAGCCGTGAACATCAGAACATCAGGGCTCCACGTGTAGAAGACTTGTCAGAGGAAGTTAGACCCCTAAAAGCTGGTAAAGAAAACAGGAAGAGTGATGACCAACTACAAACCAGAGGAAACACATAGCAGCGCTAATCAGGAGGTAAAGAACGAGTCATGGTACCAGTGATCAGGGCTGCAGTAGCCGTCTACATAAAATGATGGCGACGGCATTATGGGGTGGAGATTTAGGACATGTGTATGCTATATACACTGGTCATGGGTATTTATTTGAGTGAAATTCATATTATTTTGACAATCAGATTATAAGAAACAGCTCTCCTTTGTTTGTTTTGGATCCAGTCTGCAGGTAAATGTGTTTGTTTTAAAAGTATTTGGCAAACTTTTAGGGAAAGTAGGGATGCACACAGTGATGAGGGTTCTCTCATTTCATCCTTTCCTCCCAACTTCATTCTAATTTAACTCTTTCTTCCATCCTTTCTTTATCCATCTCCTTTCTTGTGCCTCCTGTCTAAAAATTGTCTTTCTCCCATGTTACCTCTCCATATCCAACCTCTCCTCCATTCCTCCCCTCCATCCCCCCGTTTTTTTTTCCCTCTCTCCGGCGACGAGCTGAGACGCCGTCCCACTCATCAGATTGCCTGTCTCTCCTCCCTGCTTTCTTTAACACTTGTAGAAATGACCTGACACATCCAATCCCAGGTTATTACACAGATGTGCCAACTCTCTCTCTCCCTCTATCTATCTCTATCTATCTACCTCGCTCGTCCTCACATACACACAAGCATTTAGGCCGAGAAAAAAACGCTACGCAGACGCACACACACACACAAACACATTCGCCCTATTACAGGAGCCCAAATGAAAATGAATTATGCATTCTGTGCTGCCACTCGTAACAAGTATATGATACATCCCCTGTTTCCACACAATTGGGCACAGAAACATGTGCAAAATGAGAAAAGTGGTTGTGTGGGGACAAACACACACACTTACACACACACACACAGATATATACACAAAAAGTGGTGACAACAAAGGCATGGATTTTATCACTGACGCTAATCTCAGACAAGCACAGGCTCATCATTCACAAACATGTTGCGTCGCACTGGGCTGATGCAACTCTTCAATATTACAGTTAACGGCGTGATTTCTCGCAAAATTCAACACACACACACACACACACACACACACACACACCACACAAGGCCGTCATTGTTTTCAGAGCACATGTTTACTGCAATTTTGAATGATGTGCCACCCACAACCGGCTCCTCCTCCTCCTCCCTTCAAGTCCACACCAAGGTCGTTGGCCTCCCTCCTGGCTTTAGCATTCCCCTCGTATCCCCCATAATCCTCACTGTTTAAGCCTGAGGTACAAATACATTCTATTCAACCCGCACCAAGGGGTCCGCTAATACCCAGCAGAGTGTGTGTTTGCGTATACGTGCTCATGTGCTGCTGAGTAATGTGTGCTTATATACACCTCTATGTGTGTGTGTGTGTGTGTGTGTGTGTGTGTGTGTGTGTGTGTGTGTGTGTGTGTGTGCGTGCACCCCAGCGTCTGTGCAGGGCTTTGTGTTAAACACCCATCGGTGCTTAGTATTCTCTCCGCCACGCGTCCTTGCATCCCCATGCTTATTCTTTCCCTCTCTGTTCTCCTCCTTCAGATGAGAATACCAACGGCTGATGGAGAGAGGAAAGAAAAGAAGGTTGGAGGGGGGAGAAGAGGGGAAAAAAAGAGGAGGGAGAGGCAGATGGAGACGGAGGAGCAAGCAACAAAATGCAGGTGGATAAAGTTTATACGCCATGACTTGTAACCTTGATGCTATCGTGTGCATTTTTTAATAGACAATTAAAGCGGGTGCAGCTGTTGGGAGTGCTGAATAGGACATTATATTATCCGCCGCGTGTCGATACAGGAAAGGCTTTGTTAATCCTAATGTGTGTAAAACAAAGGGATGCAGTGGAAGATAAACCCACCTTGACCCACACAACAGAGCTGAAAGTCTCCAGGTTGTGCCGTCCACACATTCAAATCTTTAGCATTCAGTTTGCTTAGTAGTCAAAGCAGATTTTGGAAGTGAGGAAATGGATGCTCGAAGCAATACGAACAGCAGTTTACGTCAAACGAAATCTAATTTGGCATCTTGTCAGGCTGCTGCCAAGACGTGTCCCCTCCATATGGCCTCACAGCGTCCTCAAAGCAAAAAGTACAGTGGAGCCGTTTAACCACATTACTTTAAAGTCAAGACATCGAGGAACACGAAACACCATAACGTTTTTAGTGCTACAACAAATGGAGCGACAAACTAATTCAACTCAAAATGAACTCCATCAAAATAAGGAAGTTGCTTAACGTAAAGCTCACTCATCCAGAAGAAAAGATATCCTCCCATCAAACAAGTCAGATGTTCGCTAAACCAGGCGAATGAAAAGGGAAAAAAAAGAGGAGAAACAAAGCAAAGGCAGTTTATCTAAGAGTTTAACTTAAACCAGTAAATCAAAAATATGCGAGCCTGAATTGTGTAGTTTGTTGGAAGGTGAAGGAGTGCCGACGGGTCGCTGTTATGTCTGCACACAACTCAACGCAAGTGTTAAAGAGTAGTAACTGAGATTTGTAGAGTAGTAGAGCACGTCTATGAGCATTCACCACCTTGTTTTTTTGTTACTAAAGAAAGAATAAAAGCCAGGAAGCATCTTGTCTGTTGGATTGTTTGCAGCACATAACGGGTTCAACACATTTAAAGTGAGGAGTTATTGGTGCTGTGGCATCTTTACACTGTTTGAATGTGAGACTTTCAACAGTGTCTAGATTGTCAGATTGGTTTAGAGCGGCTGATGCATTTCAAATTAACCGTAATAAAGACAGGAGACGGAGCAGAACGTCTAGAGGTGGATGGAGATGGAGATGAGCCAGGAGGAGAACACAGAACCTGGTTTGCCACAAGCCAGACAGGTTGTTTCCACTGCACAGCAAGATAAAGTTGTGCTGTTTGTGTTTGCGCCGAACACGTCTGATTTATATTTTCGCCAAAATTTTGTATGTGCCAATTAGGTTTCATTAGGCAGATTACAGCATGGACAAAGAGGGCATGTGCCTAGGTGCACGCAATCACGGAGGGCACTTGACCTTAAGAACTATTTAAGTGGATGGAATCATGAATAAAACATGGGAGCAGGCCATCGCGCAAGAAGAATCTAATATAATTACAGGGTTGCATGGGTGTTTCGTAATTGCGTCGCTTGCTGAGAAGAAATGAAGAACCACTAATTTCAAGTGTCAGCTGCAATTTTGATATGGAAAAACATACTAATGGTGGGTCGGAACCTGTGAAGGAAAAAGAAACTGAAGAACTGTGTTGCATCCGACGGTGGAAGGACTCCATCCTCTCCGGTATCTACACATGGATCTAGTGTGGATTACCAGCTGTCCTGTCCATAGGATTAGCTGATACATTCACTTCTTTGATCAGACCTGAGCGCACACCATTCTGCTGCATGTCCTGATGTCAGACTGCGGCTGGTGTTTGTCGGCGGCAGCGTGGGAGAACATTACATCATGTCAAGGATTATATAGTCTCGCTTAGCCAGCTCATTCTCTAATGGCCTCCCCGCGCTATCATCCTGCTATAGGGGACTGACTGGTTTGCATTTCCTTCAGACAATCACAGTCGTCATGGGCAGGACTTAGCAAAGTATGAGCCTTTAGTGTTCCTTCAAAATAGACGGAATTCTTGGAGGAAAAACAAAACCTGTGTCTGAAATCATCCACTCTTTCCTTACTTCCTGTCTCGGGATGTGATGAACTATGGAGGGAACTCCTTGGCAAACGTAACACTCGAGTCTCTGCATTATTAATTCCATCACTGCTATTGTTCAATTAAACTGCAGCAGATCGATGCCAGCCGTGGTAGTGAACCGACCGGCATTTTTGTGATGCATTTATATTATACTAAGCATATTTTCCCAAATTAATCAACAAAAGTAACTTTGTTGGCGTTGTGATATATCACTCTGCTTATATTAAAAATATTAATACAGTTTTTTTCTGTTCATTTTAACATCATTGCGCCATAACTCATAGATTTGCCTGTTGTTGACAAGTTACATACATAGAAAAGCTATATTACATAGAAAATAGGTTTTAACACTGTGAAAGAGTCGTCAGAAGTCTGTTGAAATGCTACCAGCCCTCAGTCCGTCTGCCATTCTCCTTCGATGCAATGCATGATGGTACATATGACTGGTTAGTGACCATCGGCTGTACGTGACTTTTCATTGTGCATTGTGGGATGCTTTGTGCGTATGTAGGGTGTAGCATCCATCTATCCATTATCTATACACCGCTTAATCCTCACCAGGGTCATGGGGGGCGGAGTCTATCCCAGCTGACTCAGGGTGAAGGCAGGTTCACCTGGACAGGTAACCAGTCTATCACAGGGCTACACTTAGAGACAGACAACCAAGCACACTCACATTCACACCTACGGACAATTTAGAATCACCAATTAACCTCAGCATGTTTCTGGACTGTGGGAGGAAGCCGGAGAACCCGGAGAGAACCCACGCTGCACGGGGAGAACATGGAGACTCCACGCAGAAAGATCCCAGGTGTCCTCACCGGGACGCAAACCGGCGACCTTCTAGCTGTGAGGCAACCGTGCTAACCACGGACCCACCTTGCAGCCCCAGGGTGTAACAACTGTAGCTTAACATTTGGACAGCACTGCACAATAGTGAACACACTATATAGGGCACTATATTATGTGTAGCGGCTCATTTAGCAGAACTTCAGTTTCAGTTTTAGTGTGATTCATTTCTGCCTCGAGGTTCCTTTGTTGTTTCCCGTAACACGAAGATGAGGGGAAGGACACAGACTGAAATGATCAGTCAGAGGATTACAAAACAAATAAACATGTATCTCTATGCTGCTAACAACAATGTGAATTTCTCCACTGTGAGATAAATAAATCTCATCTTAACACACACATGAGTGAATATGTTGTCACTTATGAATGTCAATCTGTCCTGCACTTGAACTTATGTTCACCGATATTCACAGAAAGTGAAAATAGAGCATTAATGTCTGGGTAGAGCGTTGTTCCCTGTTGTTTTGTCCTGTGGTAGCTGTGAGGTTTTCACTGTGAGTTTCAGCACGAAAACACAAGACACCAGGCGCTGAAGCAGAATGCAGGAACAGAAGTAAGTTTAATAAAAATTTACTGGAGGAGTACTAAGGCTGGCAGCGAAGTAAAGCAGAACCAAAAAGCAGCTGCAGAGTCGAGAAAAGAAGAATCAAAGCAAAAAATCCAATGAGTCCAAGGGAGAAAACCAGAAAAATAAAGGAACCAAAACAGGAAGGCAAAGGCACAAAGGACAACACAGAGAAAAGTGCAGGTACACAGATGGACCGACAGCCATCGAGGAGAAGGACGGAACGATTAACACACAGAGAAGTAAATGGGAAACAAGACAAACCCAATGAGGGCGGAGCATAGAATCAAAAAAGTGTGAAAAACAGAAAAAACTGCTAATTCATAATTGCTGCCATATTCTTTTTACTGACTTTTGAATGTTGAGAGGATTGGTAAAGCAGGCAGAAAGTTAGGATGTTCAATAGTGGAAGTATTTAAATAGACAACATCTGAGTATTTGTATAATATTGAAATACATTTTGTTTTTTTTAAACTAGTCAATCTAAAAGTGACAGAAGATCAAACAGAAAACCCAAAGTCTGACATCTCCAGAATCACTGTAATGCAGTTTTTTTCTTTTTCTTACAAAAATCTGTGCATCATCAGACAAATATGAATAAATATGACCAAGTGTTACACCACACTACATAAACACTACTTTGTGCATTGGCACAGAAAATCACCATCAGATGTAACTCATGTCCTGCAAAGACATTTGATACAAACATAATACAAAAGCAAGCTGGTTGGTATAAAACAGAATGTGTTATATCCTCCCTGCTTCCTCTTTTTGCTTAAATTTTAACTCAATCCCTTAGAAGTGACAATACATGTAAGTTCTTCTGAAGATAAAAATGATGCTCAGACATTTTGTGCAGCTGCAGGATTGTTGGGTGACTAGATTGTTCCATATTTATTACCTAATATGAGTGGTTGATAAAAAGCAGATCTCTTACAGCAGCTGCCTTTTTGTGTTTTGACCCCAGTTATTAAGCCATTGGCCGTCCTGTTTAGACAACAGGCATCATGTCTCTCTATCTTTGTCTAGAGGAAAATAATGGCGTGAAAGCACCATTATGTTGGCTTTTGTTTGACCCCCTTTTGGGATCTTGACTCTTGGGTAGAGGGACTCTAATCTACCACTGTGGATTAGGAGGATAAACATATCCACTTTCCAAACAAGCCGATACAAAGTGCAATTATCCTCCACACTTGAACACAGCAAGTAAGCTTTGAACAAAAAAACATGTGAACAATAGCGACTTGCCATGAGCCAGCACTGCACAGCAGCCACAGCTGTAGACACAAGTGACATTTTTAGCAATTACCTCATTACATAGAGAGGGGATCGGGCCCTGCAATATGACTGAAATGTGGTTTCAAGGCCAGGAATGAGCTTTTCTTCCAGAGGGCCAGGGCTGAGCATCGCCTGTAAAGTCAGTGGAAGCATTGAAGGCATTTGTTTATGTACTAGTAATGACTTACAATGATCCCCGAGTGTTGGTGCAGGGTGCAGAGCAGGTCATAAGCCACATAAGTGGTTGGACGGATGGCTCGGAGCTGATGGATGCTGGCTGGACCGACTCTAATGCCGTCTGGCTTGTAGCATGCAGAATGTGACATCGGTTTGGTCTGGAGAATATTGATCTAGAATGGTTCTTGCCAAGCGTAGATATGGGGGGGCTATATTGATGTTCACCATGGCTCTCATTTCAAGCTCATCTCAACCCGCCTGTGTGTTTGTGTGTGTGTGTGTGTGTGTGTGTGTGTGTGTGTGTGGGCTAGCAGCAGCGCCGGAGGCTACTCGACTGTGAAATTGTGTGACGTTTTCTCCATTGCGCTTCATTTAGCCACACATCGCCCAGCTCTCATTCCTGACAATTTTCTTAACTGCTCCAAAGTGCGAGTGCCTCAGGGCGGGGTAGCGATGTAGCCCTGTCAGTGTACAACGAGGTGTGTGTGTGTAAAAGTGGGTTTGTGTTTGTGGGGGCTAAAGTGAGAGTCTAATAAAGCCAGCAGCTGCCATGGAAACCAGGGCAGAGGCTAACTCATCCTCTGTATCTTGGGACCAATCAGGGCCTCGGCCATGGTACAAACACATGCATGCACGCTTATACGCACACACCCTAACACACCCTTTACGCACACAGACACACAATCGTGTACGAAAGGCACGGTGAATGAGGGAGGCCTCTAATGCACACTCACATACAAACAGCAGACGAAGGGCCGTGAAATAAGCTGTGGCACCACAAGAAATAGAAAAGCAAGCTGCCTGTTCAATAGCCACTGTGACTCTTGTGCCTCACACATGCACACACACACACACACACACACACACACATGAACACACACAAACACACTGTACTGGTACTCCAGCAGCATGACATGAGAGTCAGGATGGCTTAAGATGCTCAATATCCAGCTGTAATCCTCTCGCCTTCCTTATCAAATGTGTGGGTGTTGTGTGTTTGTTAGTGTGCGTGTGCGTGTGTGTGTGTGTGTATGTGTGTGTGTAAAACAGGTAGATAAGAATGACAGCATGCTCAGGTTGATGCCATGACAGCAGCATTCTCCATGTGACAGGTTTATTGCATTCCTAATCTCTGTTTGCGTAAACGCTCAACATCCGGCCGCACTCAAACAGACACACACACACACACACACACACACCTATATATGCATATAAATATATATATGCATACACACAAACATTCAGACGCACACACCTCATCATCCCCTCACTGTCGCTCAGGCAGTGAAAAGGGCAGAGGAAGCCAATCAAAATGATCTCTAATAAGAATATTACCCATCAGGTTGTGTGTGTGTGTGTGTGTGTGTGTGTGTGTTGAGGGGGGAAGGACGGCTTGCCAAGCTTCATCTGACATTTATAAAATGAATTGCAGGGGCATACGCTGAGGAAATAGCGCACGTCTACGCGTTACGTGATGCAGGTTCTCTCCCCGGTCTCGCACTTGACAAATCTCATATCCTCGCTGCTGTGGACTGACATGCCGGCAGAGAATTAGACGATTGCAATTGAAAGCGTGATTGAAAGGGAGATGTTGGCGAAGGCGACGCCGAGCGCCACTCTGGGTGTCACTGAGGTGTCACGCAATGAGGAAAGATGACAACAGTTAAGGCAGGACACGGACTTGTTTCCTTGACTGGACTGCAGATTCAGTTTGGTCAGACGAGACGCGACTTAAATGATCCCTGCGGGGATATCGGCCTGACATGACGGCAGAGATACAGAGAGAGAAGTTAACATTAAGACAAATAGTGAGCAGGAAAGATGGGTTGTTTTTTTTTTTTTTCAAAAAGCAGCTCAAGGACAGCTCATCTCACCTTTTTGCAAGGCAGATGATAAACTCGTTAAAAGTGTTTTGTTTATTTATATATATATTTTAGGGTCTTCTATCTTGATCTGTTGCCAGAAACTAAAGGCTTTAGTCATGTTTGCGCTGAGAGAAACGAGGCATATTGGTGTAGCTCTTACTAACTGGTACAATCTCAGGGGGTTTGTTAATGCCTACATGATGAAACAGTAAATGAAAATGGCATCCCATAGTCTTAAACCCACAATGAGAGTGAGAGAAACCACCCACCAGAGCCTTATTAAGAGAAGAAGAAAGAGGAACTTTCAAGGCAGCAGTTCACAGAGAGGGAGTTCGCCGTCAGAATAGTGGAAAGTATTAAAGTACAGAGAGGGATCGACTGAGCGTAGTAGCAAAACAGAACAACATGAAATTCCTGCTAGGCTGCCTCAGATTATTAGATAATACAGGGTTTTCGTGCCCACTTTTTTCCCAAGAGCGCTCAACGCAGAGGGCCAGCAGCCAGATTTGAATGAACAGTTACAGTCTGCACAGACAGGCATCAGTATACAGGACTGTTGTGATTCAGGACGGTTAGCCGTCACTGGTTATAGATTAGTCCTGCAACACGGATGGACTACTAACTACACACTGATTTCAGCCCTCGATTCGTGAGAACTGTGGAAATTGCATTAACACTGAGGCCTGATATCTCAATAGGTCCTGCAACAGCTACAGATTTTATTTTAACCAGGCGAGTTCTCTGTAAAGACGAGCAGAATCCCCCCAAACTAAAAAACCCTTCAGTTTATAAGAAGATGAAGAAAACCCAGGAAAGCTCCCTCCTCAGAAGGCTTAGAGCAGAGAACACAGGTGGAACTACTCCCAACTACTAATTTACTAACTTAAAACTCAACCAAAACACCAAAACTATGACTTCAA
>NW_007579296.1:43285-48134 GCF_000690725.1 Stegastes partitus
AAAAAAATAAAAAATGCCGCGGCCGACGAAGAGTGAAAAGGAGGAGAAAAGAGTCAAAGAGGAGAAGATAGTGAAGGAGGAGTGTGTTCGGGGCACGCAGCGCTGCCTCCAATCCACAATGAGCCTTCTTTGATGGAATATCCCGGACGGCGGAGAGGGCAGAAGGAGGGAGAAGAAGAAGAAGAAGAAGAAGAAGAAGAAGAAGAAGCCGAGGAGAAGGGAATCGAAGGGGACTGAGGAGACGGGACATCCAGCACTTGCCTCGGGTATGGAGACGCAAAAAAAAAAAAATGAAAAGAAAAAACAAGAAAAACATATATGACATGCTTTTGCCAATCACTTCTGTGACAACTTCGGCTCTTGTGTCCCTTTTGGCGTTTTCATTTGGGTTTTAATCTCTCTCGCTCACTCACTCTGTCTCTCTCTCGCTCTTTTCTTCCTCTCTGTCTCCACTGAGTTGTGTCCACAGGCTCTGTTTGGGACTTTGACTAATTGTGAAACTATTCTCCGGACTCGGGCGAAGACGAGACTTTTCTATTCCCTCAATTTTCTTTTTCATTCTAATTAATTCCCCCCTGTGCAGACCCTCAAAGAGCCCCTCTCTCTCTCTCTCTCTCGGTCTTTCTGTAACTCTGCCTCTCTCTACCTCTACTCTACGTCCCTCCACCACCACCACCACCACCACCACCCTCCAACCCACCTCCCCACAAACCCCCCTTTCCCATCTGTCTGCCTTTGAGAAGCAAATAATTGGATGTGGAGATTGGCTTCTCTGTGGCTGAGCCGGAGGATTGAGGCTGCACGGCACTTCACACACACACACACACANCATTGGCTGTAGTACAAATTCAAAATGCGATTCAGTTTCTCAGTAACTAGTGTTGAACTGAAAACACTCAGAAGAGCATTTCTGGAGGTGATGGAGGGCTGCTGGAGCTCCTCTCAACAGATGCTGAGAACCACAGTGTTGGGATTCATACAGTATACTGGTGAAATCTTTAACTTATCCACCATGTCTCACAATGTCAGTCAAAGGACTGGCTCAGATAAAGTCAATCCAGTTAACATACTACGTCACATCTTCTGGCTGACTAACATGATGGTGAGTCTAGCGTCATGGATTTAGTCAGCTTTCCTAAACAGAGATCTTCTGCACAGCGATCCCAACTCATGTGAGCTGGATGAGTCATAAGAGCCGCTAACAGTTGACTTTCCCTCACTGACGTTAGAGGAGATGTGACCTTTTTTTTTTTCAGTCACTGCTGTGCTGGTTTTCTTCTGCACTTTCCTAAGTTTTCTTTTTTTTTTTGGCAAACATACATCGTGGACAGGACTGTGATGTTGTTTTTCTTGGACTGTCTGCGGATGACCTTTGGGTTTCTGTGGATATTGGATAATGTAACTCACTAAACAACTCTTCTATTTATTCTAGACACAGCCACCGCTCCCACAGTCATATATTAAATCCCTTTCTATATGCCAGGGAGCTTTTTCTTCTCGGGAGAGAGATGTGACACTGGAGCTGTTGCCACATTTGTTGGTGGAAAGTCTGGTTATTTGTTCTTGCACCTGTTGGGTAATTTTGTGGGTCCAGAACAATCCTGCCTGCGCTGAGTTGCCTGGAGTGGCGCAGCTGCGGTTGTGCTCGTGTACTTGCTTTATGAAATTGCACCTCTTACCACCAACACGAGTGCAAAGAGTGTTTTTCTTTGTTTTCAGCTGGCTCACATAAACCCTTCCATGTATGTTAACTTTTGCTTGTTTCTATGGGAGCTGAGTTCTCATGATTTACAGTTAGTCCCTAAGACCATAAGACAACATCTAAACAATGAAAACCATTGTTATAATTGCATTAATTTAGTCGTAAAGTGATTATGTAGACGGCCCACAAGGATAGGTTGGTCAAATGTAAACTTAGCTGAAGAAATACTGAACAATACTATATTTTCTGCCTTTCCTTTCTGCTATAGAGCTGCCAACACACCAAAAATGATTTCATTGGTATGAAATGAAAGATTTATTGTTCTTTTTATAACTAAAGTATTACGGTCAGTGACACTTTCAGATATGTTTTTATAGTAAGACCTGCTGGATTCAGCGAGCCATTAAGAGTCCATTCCTTTCTTATATATATATAAAAAAGCCAATAATGGGAAACTAGTGTGACATAAGCACACTTAACAAACGATTAACAAATGCTTGATAAATTGATTAATTCCACTTATTTGGTGCTTGCCTGCCAGCTACTGTATGTAATCTCAATAAAGCGGACTTTAATTTGATTGCCTGCCGTGGTGACAAATTACAGGAAAAACCCGAACATTGATTCTGCACATGTGCGGTGCATGTGTGGGATCAATGAGCGGTGTACAGTTTAGCAATTAACATCCAATCGCGCTCTGTTGCAAGTGTGAAAATGCTGAGCAGGCCCTGCTGACTCTGCAGAAAAGATCAAGTGAGTGACTTTGAAAGAGAGTTTGATGCTGAGGCACAGATGGCAGGAGCTTCAGTCGGTTCAGCTGGCTGGGGTTTCCATGGGAATGCGATTGAGTTACAATGTGTGGGAAAGACTTCATTTAACCGGGTTGGAAATTGTGATCAACAATGATGCTCGTACATTAGTGCGATACGTAAAGAAAAGCAGAAGAACAACTCCTCCTTGGGTGACTTAAACAATGCACTGACAATTACATTGATAGAGATAATATAGTAGGTTTGCAATGCATACAACCCCCATTACAAAGATGAACGCACACTGGACAGTATGAAGGTGTCCAGGTCAGATGTAGCTGATTTAAAACCAGCCTGATGTCAAGAATACATAACAAAAAACTGACCTTGGACCAGCCATTATGTTCCAATTAAAACTCTTAAATGTCTTCAGACACCACTGCAGCCACTCACAAGCTCCTTGAAGCTCATTTCACTGGTTATTTGGGGTGTTCATATTGGTACAAAAACATGTATCTATGGCATATTTGTTAGTCTTAATCACTTTAGCTATAAGTAGACTTTGGATAATGTTTTTAAATGATTTGGATCACACAATAAAACAAGCCTGCTTGGGTTGTTGTCTCTTGTTCTTTCTTCAGATGGGTTTTAAAGATCTACTTAGAATGGAAAAAGTTTCCAAGCACAGCTAGTTACCCCTGAGACCATTTTGTAGGGCCACTGTAACTGGGTTTAGCAAAAAAACAATTGTGATTGGTTTAAAGAAATATCAACAAGTCAAATTCATTTTTCCCCTATAACAGAACGATTATGACCAGCCAGACCATTATCCAACACTGTCACTGTGCTATTCAAGATTATTTGCTTACAGAGAAGACAGACCGATCCATGAACTATGAACCACAGCACAGACCTTCAAGCTCACTGCAGCTCAGATTGTTAAAACTTCATTACATGCTACAGCACAATGGTTTTGCTTCAAACGCCATAATTTTGGACTGTTTGTGTGATTTATCGGTTTGTAGCGTCTGATTCTCCTCCTGACTCTGCTCCACATTGTTATCATAATCAGCCTGTTGCTGAAAAATTTTAAAGTATGCAATGAGTCACATTTTCCAAAGTGTGTAAACCTCATCAGATGAGATTGTGATCTGAGTTGACTTGTTTGGTCTCAACTTCACAAAACTACTTGACTCACGCTGAATACTGGTTCCATGTTGGCTTTAACTTTTTTTTTTTGGAAGCCTAGGATAATAAACTAGGCTGTAAAAAATGGACATATCCTCTTGGTCTGTAAAGTGAAACCAATGCTAACGTGCTACAAACCTGCATTCTCGCTCACAGCCAGCAGTGGGCGACTCCTCTGGTTGCGAGAAGAAGTCTGATTGTGTAGAAGTCTATAAGAAAATGATTCAACCTCTCACTTGATTTGTTACCTCAGTAGGCCTTCTCCTCGTGAGCGGATCGTCCCAATTGTTAGTTTTAAGACGTTTTGCCTACAGCATGGTGTTAAATCTTTAAATTATGGTTTCAATTAGAGCAAAATAGACAATAATACTGGGTGATATATCTGGGAGGCATCCCTTCACCAAGTTGTTGTGATGGAAATTTTCACGGAAAAACACCGAGTCCCTGTTTTGTTTTTGTTTTTTGTTTTTTTCTTTCCTAGTTGAAAAGTTTGGGGGTAATGGCAGTTTGAATCCCAAAATAGAAGCGGGGCTCTTGGTCGAAAACAGATGCACGTGAGCGCCGTTGCAGCTACTTCACCACGAGAAAAAGTGCTCATGTGCACACACTGGAAAGAGCCGAACACACATAGACGCACATTGACTGGGAACAATGGATGTAGAGGGACACCTGCTCGCCTGATACACCCTCCTCCTCCTCCTCCTCCTCCTCGTCTTCATCCTCCCTCCCTCCCTCCCTCCCTCGCCTCCATTAGGATTCAGTTCAGGGCTCCTCTGCTCCGTCTCCATGAGTAGGTTAGCCATGCGTGTCATGGCGAAATTCAGTGAATGATAATGAACTAAGCAAGTGTGTGTGTGTGTGTGAAGAGGAGGAGAGGAGGTAGCGCCGCGCTGCTGAATCACTCCCTCTATCCATCCACCTATCCATCCGTCCATCCGTCTATCTCTCCGTCCTCCTCCTCCTCCTCCTCCTCCGCTGCCTCTTCCTCGTCGATGGTGTGTTGGCTGGAAGGACGGCCCCCGTGCTCTGACACACTCACACACAAACACGCAAAGACACACACCTCCGCGAATGTGTCACTATCCGATTCCACCTGCCTCTTCCCGTCATTCCCCGCTCGCCGTTCCGTCTACCTACACTCGCTCTCGCCCTCCCTCCCATCCTTCACTTTGTGTCATTTATTTATTTATTTATATATTTCCCCCCCCCC
>NW_007579296.1:49458-50437 GCF_000690725.1 Stegastes partitus
AGAGAGAGAGAGAGAGATGGAGGAGAAGACGAGGAGACGAGGAGACCCAGAGGTGTGCTGTGATGCTGGCCAGCTACAGGCTAGTTTACTCACACATACATCGACACTCAGCGGAGATGTAAAGCTGCTACACTTTCTGCTCGAATCCGACGGGACGGACGGGAGACCTCTCAGACGCTTTACACACTCCACACAAAACCACAAATGGAACAAGAGGGACTCTGCTTCAGTGGGACTCTTTTCACATTCAGCCACTTCTTTCTTTTTCTTGTGCTGTAGTTCATTATTCACTGTCTCTCTCTCTCTCTCTCTCTCTCTCTCTCTCCTCTTCACCTTCCCGCCCAACCACACATCTCCCTCCTCCCTCTCTCTTCCTCCTCCTCCTCCTCCTCCTCCTCCCACTGCTTAGCTCCATCCAGTCCAGCCTCATTGTCCTCACACACACCTCACCACCGTGTGTGTGCGTGCAAGCGTGTGTGTGTGCACGTGAGCGCATGTGTCTGTGTGAGGACGGGGGTGCAGCCAGCAGTCATTTCTACGCGGCATCGCAACAGAGCGCCGGGTTCCACTCTGAGGTGAGTGTCTCCTGATCTACAAAGAAGAACAAATATAGTTTAACTCAGTTTTTTTTTTCTATTTGAAAGTGTGTGTGCTGTGTTATTTTGCTTGCAGAGCCAGTGAAAGTGGTGTATAGTGCTCGTACACATGAGTGTGTTTACGTTAACGGGGGTCAAAGGTGCCGCCAGTGACATTTGGATGACTGCAGGATTGGATATGGAGCTGAGATTGTGTCTCAGACAGTTGGTGTGATTGTGACGGAGTGTGTGTTGATGCGTGGATGTGTGTGTAGCCAGAGGGTGAGCTCGGCTCAGTCTGTACGTGCTCTGCTTATGAATAACTGACCACGGCTTGAGTCTTTACTCTGGATCACAATGAGCCCCGTGAACGCTCCCTCCTACGGTTTTATTTATTATTTTCC